>NC_089838.1:850786-923286 GCF_035609145.1 Eleutherodactylus coqui
GCCGTGCTGGCGCTCATCCTCGTCTACCTCTTCTCAATCATTGGCTTTCTCTTCCTGAAAGACGACTTCATCATGGAGGTGGAGCGACTGGACGGCAGAGCCCCCAACCCGCCAGGTAATCTCTCACCTGAGACCATCTGCCATATTGATATACAGCGGCTAGGTCTGCTGAGATTGAGGCTGCTTGGACCTCGTGCCTCAGTCCTATCAGAGGCTTCCCATAATACATTGCAGGAGAACGTCTACCTTAGATCATTGAGTTACATCATGTGCCGTACATCAGTCACCTCCAGAGCTGCATTCAGAATTCTGCTGGATGATCCTTCAACCAGCGCTGAAAGATGGTGCTTATGTCAATGTCAGATATGTGAGCCAAGAGCTGGAGTGCCGCTGCTCTCTGATCTCCCCTGCTGCAACTTAGGAAGTGAGTGGACGAAAAAAAACATGGCGGAACTCTAAATCTGTTCATAACTAAGCAAAAGCTCTATATTGTACCAAATAGGAGTTATATCATGTAGCTCTATTCAGGTCCAAAGCTGCATTCACAGCGCAGTAACTCCCACAATGCATTGCCATCTAGTAAACAGTGGGAATGCAGGATGCAGCTTTGGTTGTGAATGAAGCAGAAAGCAGCATAGAACTCAGGAGCAGCGCTTTATTTTTATATTATAAGTTGATGGCGTCCCGGTATTCTTGTCATCGATCTTCTCGGTTCTTATCTTTTCTTTCTCAAGAATCAATGTCTCAGACACAAGAGAAACATCGACTGAGACCCGTCACATACGTCTCATTGAAACTCATCGGTGTCAACACTGAGACAAGTGATCAGGGGTGTCCCAACCGTTATGCTGCCGGAGGCGAAGTACGACCCCCCTACCCCCCGCCCCCAGCAGAAGAACTCACTTTACAGGCATTGAAAGCACCAACATACAAGATACCCAGCACATCTTTAAACTATAGACCCCTACAGACCACCAGTAGAGGAGCGTCTGACCAGACTGTTAGGAGGTGTTGGGACCAGTGGATGGGGGCACACAAGGTGACCGGGCTCAGGACGCCCCCTACAGACCACCAGTAGAGAGGAGCATCTGACCAGACTGTTAGGAGGTGTTGGGACCAGTGGATGGGGGCACACAAGGTGACCGGGCTCAGGATGCCCCCTACAGACCATCAGTAGAGAGTAGCGTCTGACCAGACTGTTAGGAGGTGGTGGGACCAGTGGATGTGTGAGGGCACACAAGGTGACCGGGCTCAGGACCCCCTACAGACCACTAGTAGAGAGCAGCGTCTGACCAGACTGTTAGGAGGTGTTGGGACCAGTGGATGGGGGCACACAAGGTGACCGGGCTCAGGACGCCCCCTACAGACCACCAGTAGAGAGGAGCATCTGACCAGACTGTTAGGAGGTGTTGGGACCAGTGGATGGGGGCACACAAGGTGACCGGGCTCAGGACGCCCCCTACAGACCACCAGTAGAGAGGAGCATCTGACCAGACTGTTAGGAGGTGTTGGGACCAGTGGATGGGGGCACACAAGGTGACCGGGCTCAGGACGCCCCCTACAGACCACCAGTAGAGAGGAGTGCCTGACCACACTGTTAGGGGAGATTAGGACCAGTGGATGGGGCACACAAGGTGACCGGGCTCACGATGCCCCCTACAGACCACCAGTAGAGAGGAGCGTCTGACCAGACTGTTAGGAGGTGTTCGGGCCAGTGGATGGGGGCACACAAGGTGACCGGGCTCACGGCGCCCCCTACAGACCACCAGTAGAGAGGAGCGTCTGACCAGACTGTTAGGAGGTGGTGGGACCAGTGGATGTGTGAGGGCACACAAGGTGACTGGGCTCAGGACGCCCCCTACAGACCACTAGTAGAGAGGACCGTCTGACCAGACTGTTAGGAGGTGTTGGGACCAGTGGATGTGTGAGGGCACACAAGGTGACCGGGCTCAGGACCCCCTACAGACCACTAGTAGAGAGCAGCGTCTGACCAGACTGTTAGGAAGTGTTGGGGCCAGTGGATGGGGGCACACAAGGTAACCGGGCTCAGGACGCCCCCTACAGACCACCAGTAGAGGAGCGTCTGACCAGACTGTTAGGAGGTGTTGGGGCCAGTGGATGGGGGCACACAAGGTGACCGGGCTCAGGACGCCCCCTACAGACCACCAATAGAGGAGCATCTGACCAGACTGTTAGGAGGTGTTGGGACCAGTGGATGTGTGAGGGCACACAAGGTGACCGGGCTCAGGACGCCCCCTACAGACCACCAGTAGAGGAGCGTCTGACCAGACTGTTAGGAGGTGTTGGGGCCAGTGGATGGGGGCACACAAGGTGACCGGGCTCAGGACGCCCCCTACAGACCACCAATAGAGGAGCGTCTGACCAGACTGTTAGGAGGTGTTGGGACCCCTGGATGGGGATACACAAGGTGATGGGGCTCAGGACGCCCCCTACAGACCACCAGTAGAGAGGAGCGTCTGACCAGACTATTAGCAGGTGTTGGGGCCAGTGGATGGGGGCACACAAGGTGACCGGGCTCAGGACGCCCCCTACAGACCACCAGTAGAGGAGCGTCTGACCAGACTGTTAGGAGGTGTTGGGGCCAGTGGATGGGGGCACACAAGGTAACCGGGCTCAGGACGCCCCCTACAGACCACCAGTAGAGGAGCGTCTGACCAGACTGTTAGGAGGTGTTGTGGCCAGTGGATGGGGGCACACAAGGTGACCGGGCTCAGGACGCCCCCTACAGACCACCAGTAGAGAGGAGCATCTGACCAGACTGTTAGGAGGTGTTGGGGCCAGTGGATGGGGGCACACAAGGTGACCGGGCTCAGGACGCCCCCTACAGACCACCAGTAGAGAGGACCGTCTGACCAGACTGTTAGGGGGTGTTGGGACCAGTGGATGGGGGCACACAAGGTGACCGGGCTCAGGACGCCCCCTACAGACCACCATTAGAGGAGCGTCTGACCAGACTGTTAGGAGGTGTTGGGGCCAGTGGGTGTGTGAGGGCACACAAGGTAACCGGGCTCAGGACGCCACCTACAGACCACCAGTAGAGAGGAGCGTCTGACCAGACTGTTAGGGGGTGTTGGGACCAGTGGATGGGGGCACACAAGGTGACCGGGCTCAGGATGCCCCCTGCAGACCACCAGTAGAGAGGAGCATCTGACCAGACTGTTAGGGGGTGTTGGGACCAGTGGATGGGGGCACACAAGGTGACCGGGCTCAGGATGCCCCCTACAGACCACCAGTAGAGAGGAGCAACTGACCAGACTGTTAGGAGATGTTGGGACCAGTGGATGGGGGCACACAGGGTGACCGGGCTCAGGACGCCCCCTACAGACCACCAGTAGAGAGGAGTGTCTGACCAGACTGTTAGGAGGTGTTGGGACCAGTGGATGGGGGCACACAAGGTGACCGGGCTCAGGACCCCCTCTACAGACCACCAGTAGAGAGGAGCGTCTGACCAGACTGTTAGGAGGTGTTAGGACCAGTGGATGAGGGCACACAAGGTGACCGGGCTCAGGATGCCCCCTACAGACCACCAGTAGAGGAGCAACTGACCAGACTGTTAGGAGGTGTTGGGACCAGTGGATGGGGGCACACAAGGTGACCGGGCTCAGGACACCCCCTACAGACCACCAGTAGAGAGGAGCGTCTGACCAGACTGTTAGGAGGTGTTAGGACCAGTGGGTGTGTGGGGGCACACAAGGTGTCCGGGCTCAGGACCCCCAACAGACCAGCAGTAGAGAGGAGCATCTGACCAGACTGTTAAGGAGTGTTGGGACCAGTGGATGAGGGCACACAAGGTGACCGGGCTCAGAATGCCTTCTACAGACCACCAGTAGAAAGGAGCGTCTGACCAGACTGTTAAAAGTTGTTGGGACTAGTGGATGTGTGAGGGCAGACAAGGTGACCGGCTCAGGACGCCCCCTACAGACTACCAGTAGAGAGGAGCATCTGACCAGACTATTGGGAGGTGTTGGAACCAGTGGATGAGGGCACACAAGGTGACCGGGCTCAGGACGCCCCCTACAGACCACCAGTAGAGCAGCATCTGACCAGACTGTTAGGAGGTGTTGGGACCAGTGGATGTGTGAGGGCACACAAGGTGACCGGGCTCAGGACGCCCCCTACAGACCATCAGTATAGGAGCGTCTTACCAGACTGTTAGGAGGTGTTAGGACCAGTGGATGGGGGCACACAAGGTGACCGGGCTCAGGATGCCCCCTACAGACCACCAGTAGAGAGGAGTGCCTGACCACACTGTTAGGGGAGATTAGGACCAGTGGATGGGGGCACACAAGGTGACCGGGCTCACGACGCCCCCTACAGACCACCAGTAGAGAGGAGCGTCTGACCAGACTGTTAGGAGGTGGTGAGACCAGTGGATGTGTGAGGGCACACAAGGTGACCGGGCTCAGGACCCCCTACAGACCACTAGTAGAGAGCAGCGTCTGACCAGACTGTTAGGAAGTGTTGGGGCCAGTGGATGGGGGCACACAAGGTAACCGGGCTCAGGACGCCCCCTACAGACCACCAGTAGAGGAGCGTCTGACCAGACTGTTAGGAGGTGTTGGGGCCAGTGGATGGGGGCACACAAGGTGACCGGGCTCAGGACGCCCCCTACAGACCACCAATAGAGGAGCGTCTGACCAGACTGTTAGGAGGTGTTGGGACCCCTGGATGGGGATACACAAGGTGATGGGGCTCAGGACGCCCCCTACAGACCACCAGTAGAGAGGAGCATCTGACCAGACTGTTAGGAGGTGTTGGGACCAGTGGGTGTGTGAGGGCACACAAGGTAACCGGGCTCAGGACGCCCCCTACAGACCACCAGTAGAGAGGAGCGTCTGACCAGACTGTTAGGGGGTGTTGGGGCCAGTGGATGGGGGCACACAAGGTGACCAGGCTCAGGACGCCCCCTACAGACCACCAGTAGAGAGGAGCATCTGACCAGACTGTTAGGAGGTGATGGGACCAGTGGGTGTGTGAGGGCACACAAGGTAACCGGGCTCAGGACGCCCCCTACAGACCACCAGTAGAGAGGAGCGTCTGACCAGACTGTTAGGGGGTGTTGGGACCAGTGGATGGGGGCACACAAGGTGACCGGGCTCAGGATGCCCCCTACAGACCACCAGTAGAGAGGAGCATCTGACCAGACTGTTAGGAAATGTTGGGACCAGTGGATGGGGGCACACAGGGTGACCGGGCTCAGGACGCCCCCTACAGACCACCAGTAGAGAGGAGTGCCTGACCACACTGTTAGGGGAGATTAGGACCAGTGGATGGGGGCACACAAGGTGACCGGGCTCAGGACGCCCCCTACAGACCACCAGTAGAGAGGAGCGTCTGACCAGACTGTTAGGAGGTGGTGAGACCAGTGGATGTGTGAGGGCACACAAGGTGACCGGGCTCAGGACCCCTTACAGACCACTAGTAGAGAGCAGCGTCTGACCAGACTGTTAGGAAGTGTTGGGGCCAGTGGATGGGGGCACACAAGGTAACCGGGCTCAGGACGCCCCCTACAGACCACCAGTAGAGGAGCGTCTGACCAGACTGTTAGGAGGTGTTGGGGCCAGTGGATGGGGGCACACAAGGTGACCGGGCTCAGGACGCCCCCTACAGACCACCAATAGAGGAGCGTCTGACCAGACTGTTAGGAGGTGTTGGGACCCCTGGATGGGGATACACAAGGTGATGGGGCTCAGGACGCCCCCTACAGACCACCAGTAGAGAGGAGCATCTGACCAGACTGTTAGGAGGTGTTGGGACCAGTGGGTGTGTGAGGGCACACAAGGTAACCGGCCTCAGGACGCCCCCTACAGACCACCAGTAGAGAGGAGCGTCTGACCAGACTGTTAGGGGGTGTTGGGGCCAGTGGATGGGGGCACACAAGGTGACCAGGCTCAGGACGCCCCCTACAGACCACCAGTAGAGAGGAGCATCTGACCAGACTGTTAGGAGGTGATGGGACCAGTGGGTGTGTGAGGGCACACAAGGTAACCGGGCTCAGGACGCCCCCTACAGACCACCAGTAGAGAGGAGCGTCTGACCAGACTGTTAGGGGGTGTTGGGACCAGTGGATGGGGGCACACAAGGTGACCGGGCTCAGGATGCCCCCTACAGACCACCAGTAGAGAGGACCATCTGACCAGACTGTTAGGAAATGTTGGGACCAGTGGATGGGGGCACACAGGGTGACCGGGCTCAGGACGCCCCCTACAGACCACCAGTAGAGAGGAGTGTCTGACCAGACTGTTAGAGGGTGTTGGGACCAGTGGATGAGGGCACACAAGGTGACCGGGCTCAGGACGCCCCCTACAGACCACCAGTAGAGAGGAGTGTCTGACCAGACTGTTAGGAGGTGTTGGGACCAGTGGATGGGGGCACACAAGGTGACCGGGCTCAGGACCCCCTCTACAGACCACCAGTAGAGAGGAGCGTCTGACCAGACTGTTAGGAGGTGTTAGGACCAGTGGATGAGGGCACACAAGGTGACCGGGCTCAGGATGCCCCCTACAGACCACCAGTAGAGGAGCAACTGACCAGACTGTTAGGAGGTGTTGGGACCAGTGAATGGGGGCACACAAGGTGACCGGGCTCAGGACACCCCCTACAGACCACCAGTAGAGAGGAGCGTCTGACGAGACTGTTGGAAGGTGTTGGGACCAGTGGGTGTGTGGGGGCACACAAGGTGTCCGGGCTCAGGACCCCCAACAGACCAGCAGTAGAGAGGAGCATCTGACCAGACTGTTAAGGAGTGTTGGGACCAGTGGATGAGGGCACACAAGGTGACCGGGCTCAGAATGCCTTCTACAGACCACCAGTAGAAAGGAGCGTCTGACCAGACTGTTAGGAGGTGTGGGGACCAGTGGATGAGGGCACACAAGATGACCAGGCTCAGGACGCCCACTACAGACCACTAGTAGAGAGGACCGTCTGACCAGACTGTTAAAAGGTGTTGGGACCAGTGGATGTTTGAGGGCACACAAGGTAACCAGGCTCAGGACGCCCCCTACAGACCATCAATAGAGGAGCGTCTGACCAGACTGTTAGGAGGTGTTGGGACCAGTGGATGGGGGCACACAAGGTGACCGGGCTCAGGACGCCCCCTACAGACCACCAGTAGAGGAGCATCTGACCAGACTGTTAGGAGGTGTTGAGACCAGTGGATGTGTGAGGGCACACAAGGTGACCGGGCTCAGGATGCCCCCTACAGACCACCAGTAGAGAGGAGCGTCTGACCAGACTGTTAAAAGGTGTTGGGACCAGTGGATGTGTGAGGGCACACAAGGTGACCGGGCTCAGGACCCCCTCCAGACCACTAGTAGAGAGCAGCGTCTGACCAGACTGTTAGGAAGTGTTGGGGCCAGTGGATGGGGGCACACAAGGTAACCGGGCTCAGGACGCCCCCTACAGACCACCAGTAGAGGAGCGTCTGACCAGACTGTTAGGAGGTGTTGGGGCCAGTGGATGGGGGCACACAAGGTGACCGGGCTCAGGACGCCCCCTACAGACCACCAATAGAGGAGCGTCTGACCAGACTGTTAGGAGGTGTTGGGACCCCTGGATGGGGATACACAAGGTGATGGGGCTCAGGACGCCCCCTACAGACCACCAGTAGAGAGGAGCATCTGACCAGACTGTTAGGAGGTGTTGGGACCAGTGGGTGTGTGAGGGCACACAAGGTAACCGGGCTCAGGACGCCCCCTACAGACCACCAGTAGAGGAGCGTCTGACCAGACTGTTAGGGGGTGTTGGGGCCAGTGGATGGGGGCACACAAGGTGACCAGGCTCAGGACGCCCCCTACAGACCACCAGTAGAGAGGAGCATCTGACCAGACTGTTAGGAGGTGATGGGACCAGTGGGTGTGTGAGGGCACACAAGGTAACCGGGCTCAGGACGCCCCCTACAGACCACCAGTAGAGAGGAGCGTCTGACCAGACTGTTAGGGGGTGTTGGGACCAGTGGATGGGGGCACACAAGGTGACCGGGCTCAGGATGCCCCCTACAGACCACCAGTAGAGAGGAGCATCTGACCAGACTGTTAGGAGATGTTGGGACCAGTGGATGGGGGCACACAGGGTGACCGGGCTCAGGACGCCCCCTACAGACCACCAGTAGAGAGGAGTGTCTGACCAGACTGTTAAGGAGTGTTGGGACCAGTGGATGAGGGCACACAAGGTGACCGGGCTCAGAATGCCTTCTACAGACCACCAGTAGAAAGGAGCGTCTGACCAGACTGTTAGGAGGTGTTGGGACCAGTGGATGAGGGCACACAAGATGACCAGGCTCAGGACGCCCACTACAGACCACTAGTAGAGAGGACCGTCTGACCAGACTGTTAAAAGGTGTTGGGACCAGTGGATGTGTGAGGGCACACAAGGTGACCCGGCTCAGGATGCCCCCTACAGACCACCAGTAGAGAGGAGCGTCTGACCAGACTGTTAAAAGGTGTTGAGACCAGTGGATGTGTGAGGGCACACAAGGTGACCGGGCTCAGGACGCCCCCTACAGACCACCAGTAGAGAGGAGCGTCTGACCAGACTGTTAAAAGGTGTTGAGACCAGTGGATGTGTGAGGGCACACAAGGTGACCGGGCTCAGGACACCTCCAATCACAGAGAAAGTTTCCTTCCAACAACTTCTGTGTGTTTGTGTGTGGGGGGTGGGGGATTGACTGACAATGACTGTATATAATGCACGACATGTAAAGCCGCAAGCCCTATGACATCGTGTCACCCTTCTCTCCCAGACCTCTGTTCAGCGAGCCTTTGTAGTTGCATAATGACACATCCAACTAAAGCCTTCCGGAGCCTGGTAGAGCTGAGTGGCCATCCCTGTAGGTAATAGCAGCCATATTTGTGCAGGTCGGGAGATTGTGAACCGGGTCATGTTCCCAGTCTTGCGGTAAGCGCCTATACGGATCAGGTCGTCAGAACTTGCAGGCATGGAAGGGTTACTGGCGGCCGGTGATTCAGCAGCACGTCGGTCTTGTGATAAGTTTTTTAATCCTAATCATCTCCTGAGGATTTTCCCGGCCGGCGGCAGCTGCTCCAATAACAGCAGGCAGAGAGCTAATTTTACAAGATGCAGCGTGCGGCTTGGACGGGGCGGACAAAACCCCTGTGTAGTCACTTGCCAAAATATGGCCGCAAAAACCTGCATTACGTGGAGAGCGATAACACCACGTCTATTGATAACACCGCCACACGGGGTCCTGAAGAGGAGACTACCCCAAATGGTGCCATTATCTAGAAAGGTCCCACATCCCCATTTATCATCCTGACTCCCAGATGTAGAATAATCTGTCTGCATCTGATGTGAAAGGTTGGTAGTTCTAAGCTGTTATCCAGGAATGGATAGATCTCAGAGTCAGATAGATAGGCTATCAGGACTAGAATTAGAGAAATAAACCCAGGTCTTAGAACTAGACAGGTGATTCCAGATCTCAGAATCAGAGAGAGACACTAGAGAACAGATCTGAGATTATTCCCCGGTGGCCTGGCTTTCTCTCCTCAAGTTATGTCATCTGAATGTAATCCCGAGAAATTGAATTATCTCCCTGATTCCATGATCCAGAGAATCCTTTGGTTCCGAGATCTGGAATTATCTATAAAGTTCCCACTTCCACATTTATCTCTAATCCAAGATGTAAAATGATCTTTCTGGTCCTGATGTCAAAGGTTATAACTCCACATCTATTATCCAGTATTGATCTCCGTGTCAGAGAGGGAATTCTAAATATCAGCATTAAATTCAGATCCTGGAACTGGAAAGTTAAAAATTCAGACTTTGGAACAAGACTAAAAATTCTGCATCTCATATTCACAGAGAAACCCTAGAGAACAGATTCAGAGATCTGGAATTATCCCCCAGACCCGGAATTTCTCTTTAGTTTTGGGATTTGAATGTAATCTTGAGATCTGGAATTCTCTGAATCTGTGATCCTGAAAATCCCTTTTGACTCTGAGCTCTAGAATAGTCTTTTTGGTTCTGAGATCAAATTTCTTCTGATCTCATATCCAGGATTCATTTCCCTGATCCTGAGATCTGGAATTCTGTCTACAGTCTGTGTTTATCTCTAGATCTAGGATCTAATTTGACTTATCTATCCGAGTTGTAATCAATCCCTTTGGTTCTAAGAACTGGGATTAATCCTTCTGGTACTGATCTCAGAGGTAATTGTTCTGGATTCGATATCCAGGATTCACAACCTTGATTTTGAGATGTGGAATTATCTATCCAATTCCGAGAGCCAAGCCAATCCCTTTGGCTTTCAGATCTGGACTCATCTTTCCAGTCTTGAAATGTTCTTTCCGGCTCAACGCTCTTGATCTTCTCCTTCTCTGACATTTACATTATCTCTCTGGCTCTGAGGTGAGGATTTAATTATTGGACTCTCTATTCTCTAATTATTACCTCTCTGCGGCTCTGAAATGATCTCTTAACTCGTGAAATCTGGATTTATCTCCCTGGTTCAGATTGTGATTTATTTCTTTAGTTCTGAGATCTTGTTTGTTTCTCTGGTTCTTAGATCCAAGAATTTCCCGTCTGATTCCGAGATCCTGCTCAATCATTTTAGTTTAAATCCAATCTGAATTTCCTATTTGGTCTTTGACATTTTCCTAGTTTGTTTCTAGCTCTGAGATCCAGATCAGATCTGATTTGTCTCTTAGGCTTTGACTTTCCGATTTATCTTTCCGGATTTATTTCTCTGTTTGGGATTCATGTCATTTGCTTCTCTATACGATTTATTTCTGGGGCTCTAAAATCTGAATTTACCTGGTTCTGAGATCTAGAATTATTTTTTTTATTATGAGATTCAGAATTACGTCTTTGGTTCTGGGATCCAGCACTTGATTTCTAGTTCTGAAACCTTGAATTATCCCTGTTGGTCTGAAATTTGGAATTTTCTGTCTGGTTCTGAGATCCGGAACTATTATTCTGGTTCTATGGTCTATCTTCTGGAGCGCTGGAGCTTTTTTGAGTTTGTCCATTTTCCTGCATTCTGGTTCTAAGGTCTTGTCATATCTCTTTTATTCTAAATCCCAGAATCATCTCTCTTGTACTAAAATCCAGAATTATCTTTCGTCTTCTTAAATGTAGAATTATCTGCTTCTGAGATACAGAATTTTCTCTCTAGTTCTGAGATCTAGAAGTATTCTCCTTTGTTCTGAAATCCAGAATTGGCTCGCTTGCTCTGAAATTTTGAACTTCTTCTCTAGTTCTAAGATCCACAACTTTCATTGTGGGTCTGAAATCTGATATTACCTCTCATGTTTGATAACCCAGAATTATCCCTCTTGTACTCAGAATCCAGAATGTTTTCCCAAGTTCTGAGACCTGAAATGATCCCGTTTCTTTCCTGAATCTGGAGCTTTCTCCCTGGTCCTGACATCTAGATTTATTCTGGTTCTGAGCTGTGGCATTATCTCTCATGTTCTAAATCCTGGAATTCTCCCGCTTGGACTGGAGTTGTCTTTCTTCTTATGAGGTCTCTGGCTCTGACATCCAGTGTTATCGGTCATGTTCTAAAACCCTGAATTGTCCCTCACCTGCTGAAATCCAGAATTGTCTTTCTTGTTCTTATATCTCGAATTATCGCAGATTCTGAAATGTAATCTTATCAGTTCTGTTCTAAAACCTGGAATTATCCTTTTTGTACCTAAATCCAGAATTATCTCTCAGGTTCTGGGATCTAGTATTATCTGTCGTGTTCTAAAACCCGGACTTATCCGTCTCGTATTGAAATCCAGAATCCTCCTTTTTTTCTGACATCCAGAGTTCTCTCTCGGTTCTGAGGTCCGGACGTTTCCCCCTTTGTCTCTTTGGCTGTGACATAATGCCGTACATTTTATGTTTCTCTCTCTTAGGTCTGGGTCCGCTTCATTAGTCCTGATGGCGCAGTTTCTGGCCCTTCCTGCAGGTCGCGATTCTGCGATTTTCATTGATCCGTGCAGATGAATTCATCACAGAACGAGTTCCTCCGTGTCCCAAGATAAATGATATATTACATTAGGAAATTGGCCTAAGCTACGCAGGTGCATGCGGCGTCCCTGCACCTCAAATGTCAGAGGCATTAGTCCTGAGCAGCTGCAGTCACGGCCAATAGGTCAGAGGGGACATTTTACCTCAAGTATCGGTTAACCGTAAATCTGGCGATTTTGTGTTACTTATGAATAACGCTGAAGAGAAGTTCAACTATATTTTTGTGACGTGTATGATACATTACGTTTCTTAATTTCTTTTCTTACATCCCTTCCCCCCCCTGGTGTTCTGTTACCAGGTAGCAGCGAAATCCGTGCGCCCTCTTTTGCGGCAATGATGGACACTTGTCAGACAGAAGAGTGCGCCACATCGATACCGTTAACAGGTCAGTCACCTGCATGTTTCTTACTCATTCAAAGGGGTTATCGCCCCTAAAATGATATATGGGAGCGGAGGTAATAAAATAGCCAGGTTTATCATTCAGAAGTCTGTAAAAGCGGGATGACTATCCCTACGGAGGCATTAAAGACCGCCATATTGGCTGCATACAGCTTTTCTAGAGGCCAAACTCTGAGTTCACTGAGGGCAGAATTATTAAAAGGCGTTAGACTCAATTTAGTGGGGCTGAGCTGCAATACCATTCTTGGCCTATGAACAAGAGTAGCACTGTTTCTGGAAAATAAAAAGCATGCAACTTTGTTAAGGTCTTCACTTTGTAGCATTCTTTCTCCTCCCATATCAGCCTCTTCTTTATTGCATGCTCGACCCTGCTCTTTTCTTGTGCATGTGATTCTCAAATTAACTTCCCACCCCTCACCAGACCCAGTGTTGGCCAACATTTTATAAATGATCTGGAGGAGGGAATCGATGGGAAACTGATCAAATTTGCCGACGAGACCAAGCTAGGAGGGATAGCTAACACTAGGGAAGAGAGAGAGAGGATTCAAAAAGATCTAGACAAGCTTGCACAGTGGTCGGCGACTAACAGAATGTTATTTAACAAGGAGAAATGCAAAGTCCTACATCTGGGGAAGAAAAATGAAGAAAGCACATACAGAATGGGAGGAATTGGGCTAAGCAGCAGCACATGTGAAAAAGACTTGGGTATACTAATAGGTCACAGACTGAACACGAGTCAACAATGTGATGCAGCAGCCAAAAAGGCAAACACAATTCTGGGATGTATTAGAGAAGCATAGAGTCTAGATCATGTGAGGTAATTATCCCCCTCTACTCTTCCTTAGTCAGACCTCATCTGGAATACTGGGTCCAGTTCTGGGCACCCCACTTTATAAAAGACATAGACAAACTGGAGCAAGTTCAGAGAAGAGTTACCAAGATGGTGAGCGGTCTGCAAATCATGTCCTATGAGGAACGGGTAAAGGATCTGGGAATGTTTAGCAGAAGAGAAGGCTGAGAGGAGACTTAATAGCGGTCTACAAATATCTGAAGGGCGGTCACAGTGCAGAGGGATCAGCCCTATTCTCATCTGCACAAGGAAAGACTAGAAGCAATGGGATGAAACTGAAAGAGAGGAGATACAGATTAGATATTAGACAGTGAGGGGATCAATGAGTGGAACAGGTTACCATGGGAGGTGGGGAGTTCTCCTTCAATGGAAGTCTTCAGAGGCTGGACAGACATCTGGGATGATTTAGTGACCCTGCACTGAGCCAATAACCCTGGGGGTCCCTCCAACTCCACCATTCTATGTCTTTAGATGATTATTGTTAGTCTTAAAGTCATGTGACTATTACAAGATAATTGGGTCCATAAGGTCTGAAATCTGTGACACTACTGACCCAAGTTTGTGTTAAGTTTTTCTCAATTTACTTCCAAAACCGCCGGTTGCCTAGGACTGAGGATTAGCTCCCCCCTCCTGTTAGACTTGTGACCCAACAGCTGATCGCTGTCATCTGAACTATTGAGTCCATTTTCAGCTGGCAAGCAGTGACATCACTCGGGCAAGCACTTCTGCCACGTCTAGCGATCGTGGGGGTCTCAGCAGCTGGATCCCCACTGATCAAAACTTTTGACATGTCAAAAACTTTTTGGAAAACCCAATTATGCTTTAGGCGCTGATGACCCAGAATGGAAGCTATTAAAACATGTTTTCTCTGGAGTCGGGGAAGGGAAGTGACAATTACTCTCAGCATATCTCCAGATGACAGCTGTGGTTATCGCTTCCAGGATCAGAGATCTGAAACGTAGTGTTGCTCACCTTTATCGTCCGGACAATAAAATCATCCCAACTTTTGAAAAATTCAAACTTGGTAAGTCTGAACCAATTTCCAATAATGCCTACTGCAGCCAATCAGCAGCCAGGGCGCCTTGCTGATGTCACCAAACGTGTCCTCCATTTTGCCAATGGGCAGCCGTTGCATTGGACACCTGCATCACATGACCCAGCCATATATAGCATAGGCAAAGTGTAATCGCTTGGGCATTTTACAGTTGAGCGCAAGACAGAGAAGCTGCATCAGGTTTATGTGCCTATATACCATGCAGTCTGTTGTTGGGGCCGGATATTCTGTGGAGGATATATTGGTGAAAGCTTGCATATTGGAGGAAGCAGAGTCAGAAGCCGCATCACGTTTCTATGCCCGTACGAAGCGTGGTCTGTGCAGTAGGAGAGGAGATATTTCTGCTGCTGTCAACATATATAGCAGCAAAGCAGACAGACAGAACACACTTTGGTGTGGGGAATACTGCAGTTCTTGGTTTGTGGCCTCAGACGTTGTTCAAAGTCGTCAGTCCGGCCGCTGCATATTATTTGCAGACCTTCAGCAGCCAGCAGTGGGGTCTGAGGAATTCAATTTGGCTGCAGCAAACAAGGACCGCTCACAAGCTTTGCTCTGGCCTTCCATTCTCACATATCGCACCTCCCAGGGATTGCGGCTCACTTAGTTGCAGCTGGGTGTTGTTGGTGGCGGAACTCTTGCTGCTGTCCTCCTGCTTCCGCCATGTTTCCTCCTCATCCTCCTTCTCCCAAAACAAACATTTTCTAAAGTACATGAAGCATCTGTAGCTCGCCGGCTGTTCCTTGGAGGAGGTCCGTGCTCGGCTGTTCACCTGCTGGAAGGTGTCCTTGGCAATGATATTGCCAAGGACACCTTCTATATGATACTATGATATTGCTTTTACAACAAGCAGCCCATCTTTTGGTGCAGTTTTTGATCTAGGAGACCTTATGTGGGCCATCTTTTGTTTTCCGTGACACCCCTGTGCTGCGATTAACCGCTACCCTGCTGTTCATTATATGACCACATTTTGAGGGAACCCCGTGTTCCCCAAATGTGTGGCTGTATTCCCATGCAATTCGATGGTTTAGACTGCATTGGGGATCTTCTGGGTGGCAAATTAGTGAACCCGATTTTTACTCCCATTGACTTTATTGGAGTCTGAATCGGACATCCTAATTTTCGTGAAATCGACCCGATCCTGACATGAACCAATTATTCCACTAATCGCTCATCACTAATGAAAAGCAGCATTTTCTTCATCGACTGTACTGGAAATGATGCAGATAACCTTCTTATCAACTAGAAAAGAGAACTGCGCTGATTTTCTCTGTTCGCCGGGACGTATGGTGCCTTCACCTGATGAGCGCACTTAATTAGTATTCGCCTGCTAATGATATCATGAGATCTGATTGACGGCACGAGTGACAGCCAAGTCTCTGAAGGCATTCGTCTATCTGCATTGAGTGACATTTCGCTTTCCAACACAGTCTAATTAGTGGATATTATTATTTTTTATAACATTCAACACATTTTAGGCTCCTCCCCCTACGGTGGCTCCTCCCTTAGTCAATGTGGAAGTCACAGGGTCATCTTCTTAGAGTTAATGACCATTCTCCTTAATGTAATGAAAATCATCTCTTTATCTGCTGACTTCCTGTGCTAATATATAGCAGCTGATGTGAAGAAAGAAGAGCTGCAGTGTAAAGCACAGTAAAGCACAATAGGGAATACAAGAAAAAACATCAGCGCATTACAGCTTGTCCCATTATCCAAAACGGAAGCCTGTCCTATTTTTCAACGATATTGCAGAAAACGTGCCCAATATTTGCTGTGGACGATTTACAAATGGCCTCGCTATGGCATCTACACGGGAGCGCGATGGGATGCCTTCATTCTTCCTATTAAAACAACATGCAGAATAGTGCGTATGAAACTCGCACGTCCCGTGATGCAATGTAATGCGGTTTTATTACTTTATTTACTATGGACAACTCACACATCACATTGCCAGTTTCATGCGAACGCGATGCCATTTTGAAAAAAAATCTTCTTATTAAAAGAGCATGTGACTTTGCCGTTCGTTCACGTGATACAATCTTCCTTGGGGCATCACATTTTTACAAGTGCGATATTGCGTTCACCCATGTAAGTATGGCGCAGGAGCGTGATGTTGGTCCGAGTTTCTTGGCCCGATATCACATTTTTAGTTTGTATTTAAATAAGCGAGCGTGACTAATATTGCGCACGCTGATGTGAATGCGGCCAAAGTCTTTTAATAGAAGACTGTAAGAGTGCGTTAGGGACTGGCAACCACCGCGCAAACGTAGTGCGTAAACTGGCTGTCATATCACCTCCTGCAAAGCATTATGGTCTTAAATCCTAAAACGTTGATTGGCTGCATGGTGCCTTACGGGCAAACAAGACGGCCCGCAATGCCGCGGTCGTGAAGGTGTTAACCTCCGTCTGACTAATTGCTCCAGTTCTGCTTGTAAATTTATATATATATTTTCTTTAGAATTTCCCAATTTGTTTGAGTTGTTTTCGTGTTCCGAGCGGCATAAACAAGATAATTTGACAGACAGTGTAAATCACGGCGGCGGGGCAAACAAGGATTCCTCTCAAGGGCTTAAGTGTTTTTGTGGACAACTCTCTCTTCAGTCACCTTCACAGATGTAGATCGGCGCAGCGACGGCGGGGTTTTTTCACAATGAGTAATTGATAGCCCTCAAATGACTTAACATGTGACTCTGCTGAGCGGGATTATGTAAAAGCATCGAGCAGCTGGGATAAAATATGAGCGGCACGTTAACACCTTCATGTCAGGGGAGAGGAAATAAGACACCTCTACATTATACTCCCACATACTGACAACTGCTCCCATACAGTCTGCTGCCAACCCCAAACTTATATCCCGTGACTGTAGAGCCCTAATGAGCAATTCCACTACGCAGCTGATAAACTACATAGAATATATGGCCTAGCTCAAAATACTGAAATACTGCCCCTATGTACAAGAATATAACTACTATAATACTGCCCATATGGACAAGAATATAACTACTATAATACTGCCCCCTATGTACAAGAATATAACTACTATAATACTGCCCATATGGACAAGAATATAACTACTATAATACTGCCCCCTATGTACAAGAATATAACTACTGTAATACTGCCCCCTATGTACAAGAATATAACTACTATAATACTGCCCCCTATGTACAAGAATATAACTACTATAATACTGCCCCCCTATGTACAAGAATATAACTACTATAATACTGCCCCTTATGTACAAGAATATAACTACTATAATACTGCCCCCTATGTACAAGAATATAACTACTATAATACTGCCCCCTATGTACAAGAATATAACTACTATAATACTGCCTCCTATGTACAGAAATATAGCTACTATAATACTGCCTCCTATGTACAAGAATATAACTACTATAATACTGCCCCATATGTACAAGAATATAACTACTATAATACTGCTCCCTATGTACAAGAATATAACTACTATAATACTGCTCCTATGTACAAGAATATAACTACTATAATACTGCCCCCTATGTACAAGAATATAACTACTATAATACTGCCTCCTATGTACAAGAATATAACTACTATAATACTGCTCCCTATGTACAAGAATATAACTACTATAATACTGCCCCCTATGTACAAGAATATAACTACTATAATACTGCCCCCTATGTACAAGAATATAACTATTATAATACTGCCTGCTATGTACAAGAATATAACTACTATAATACTGCCCCCTATGTACAAGAATATAACTACTATAATACTGTCCCCTATGTACAAGAATATAACTACTATAATACTGCCCCCTATGTACAAGAATATAACTATTATAATACTGCCTCCTAAGTACAAGAATATAACTACTATAATACTGCCCCCTATGTACAAGAATATAACTACTATAATACTGCCCCCTATGTACAAGAATATAACTACTATAATACTGCCTCCCATGTACAAGAATATAACTACTATAATACTGCCTCCTATGTACAAGAATATAACTACTATAATACTGCCCTCTATGTACAAGAATATAGCTACTATAATACTGCCCCCTATGTACAAGAATATAACTATTATAATACTGCCTCCTATGTACAAGAATATAACTACTATAATACTGCCTCCTATGTACAAGAATATAACCACTATAATACTGTCCCCTATGTACAAGAATATAACTACTATAATACTGCCTCCTATGTACAAGAATATAACTACTATAATACTGCTCCTATGTACAAGAATATAACTACTATAATACTGCCCCCTATGTACAAGAATATAACTACTATAATACTGCCCCCTATGTACAAGAATATAACTACCGGTACTATAATACTGCCTCCTATGTACAAGAATATAACTACTATAATACTGCCCTCTATGTACAAGAATATAGCTACTATAATACTGCCCCCTATGTACAAGAATATAACTATTATAATACTGCCTCCTATGTACAAGAATATAACTACTATAATACTGCCTCCTATGTACAAGAATATAACCACTATAATACTGTCCCCTATGTACAAGAATATAACTACTATAATACTGCCTCCTATGTACAAGAATATAACTACTATAATACTGCTCCTATGTACAAGAATATAACTACTATAATACTGCCCCCTATGTACAAGAATATAACTACCGGTACTATAATACTGCCTCCTATGTACAAGAATATAACCACTATAATACTGCACGCTATGTACAAGAATATAACTACTATAATACTGCACGCTATGTACAAGAATATAACCACTATAATACTGCACGCTATGTACAAGAATATAACTACTATAATACTGCACGCTATGTACAAGAATATAACTACTATAATACTGCACGCTATGTACAAGAATATAACTACTATAATACTGCCCCCTATGTGCAAGAATATAACTACTATAATACTGCCCCTATGTACAAGAATAGAACTACTATAATACTGCCTCCTATGTACAAGAATATAACTGCTATAAAACTGCTCCTATGTACAAGGATATAACTGCTATAATACTGCTCCCTATGTACAAGAATATAACTACTATAATACTGCACGCTATGTACAAGAATATAACTACTATAATACTGCCTCCTATGTACAAGAATATAACTACTATAATACTGCTCCTATGTACAAGAATATAACTACTATAATACTGCCCCCTATGTACAAGAATATAACTACTATAATACTGCCCCCTATGTACAAGAATATAACTACTATAATACTGCTCCTATGTACAAGAATATAACTACTATAATACTGCCCCCTATGTACAAGAATATAACTACTATAATACTGTCCCTATGTACAAGAATATAACTACTATAATACTGCCCCCTATGTACAAGAATATAACTACTATAATACTGCTCCTATGTACAAGAATATAACTACTATAATACTGCCCCCTATGTACAAGAATATAACTACTATAATACTGCCCCCTATGTACAAGAATATAACTACTATAATACTGCTCCTATGTACAAGAATATAACTACTATAATACTGCCCCCTATGTACAAGAATATAACTACTATAATACTGCCCCCTATGTACAAGAATATAACTACTATAATACTGCCCCCTATGTACAAGAATATAACTACTATAATACTGCTCCTATGTACAAGAATATAACTACTATAATACTGCCCCCTATGTACAAGAATATAACTACTATAATACTGCCCCCTATGTACAAGAATATAACTACTATAATACTGCTCCTATGTACAAGAATATAACTACTATAATACTGCTCCCTAGGTACAAGAATATAACTACTATAATACTGCACGCTATGTACAAGAATATAACTACTATAATACTGCCCCCTATGTACAAGAATATAACTACTATAATACTGCACGCTATGTACAAGAATATAACTACTATAATACTGCCCGCTATGTACAAGAATATAACTACTATAATACTGCCCCCTATGTGCAAGAATATAACTACTATAATACTGCCCCTATGTACAAGAATAGAACTACTATAATACTGCCTCCTATGTACAAGAATATAACTAATACTGCCCCCTATGTACAATATAACTACTATAATACTGCTCCTATGTACAAGAATATAACTACTATAATACTGCCCCCTATGTACAATATAACTACTATAATACTGCTCCTATGTACAAGAATATAACTACTATAATACTGCCCCCTATGTACAAGAATATAACTACTATAATACTGCCCCCTATATACAAGAATATAACTACTATAATACTGCCCCCTATGTACAAGAATATAACTACTATAATACTGCCCCCTATGTACAAGAATATAACTACTATAATACTGCCCCTATGTACAAGAATATAACTACTATAATACTGCTCCTATGTATAAGAATATAACTACTATAATACTGCCCCCTATGTACAAGAATATAACTACTATAATACTGCCCCCTATGTACAAGAATATAACTGCTATAATACTGCCCGCTATGTACAAGAATATAACTACTATAATACTGCTCCTATGTACAAGAATATAACTACTATAATACTGCTCCTATGTATAAGAATATAACTACTATTATACTGCCCCCTATGTACAAGAATATAACTACTATAATACTGCTCCTATGTACAACAATATAACTACTATAATACTGCCCCCTATGTACAAGAATATAACTACTATAATACTGCCCCCTATGTACAAGAATATAACTACTATAATACTGCTCCTATGTACAAGAATATAACTACTATAATACTGCCTCCTATGTACAAGAATATAACTACTATAATACTGCCCCCTATGTACAAGAATATAACTACTATAATACTGGCCCCTATGTACAAGAATATAACTACTATAATACTGGCCCCTATGTACAAGAATATAACTACTATAATACTGCCCCCTATGTACTAGAATATAACTACTATAATACTGCCCCCTATGTACTAGAATATAACTACTATAATACTGCCCCCTATGTACAAGAATATAACTACTCTAATACTGCCTCCTATGTACAAGAATATAACTACTATAATACTGCCTCCTATGTACAAGAATAAAACTACTATAATACTGCCCCCTATGTACAAGAATATAACTACTATAATACTGCCCCCTATGTACAAGAATATAACTACTATAATACTGCCCCCTATGTACAAGAATATAACTACTATAATACTGCCCCCTATGTACAGGAATATAACTACTATAATACTGCCCCCTATGTACAAGAATATAACTACTATAATACTGCCTCCTATGTACAAGAATATAACTAATACTGCCCCCTATGTACAATATAACTACTATAATACTGCTCCTATGTACAAGAATATAACTACTATAATACTGCCCCCTATGTACAATATAACTACTATAATACTGCTCCTATGTACAAGAATATAACTACTATAATACTGCCCCCTATGTACAAGAATATAACTACTATAATACTGCCCCCTATATACAAGAATATAACTACTATAATACTGCTCCCTATGTACAAGAATATAACTACTATAATACTGGCCCCTATGTACAAGAATATAACTACTATAATAATGCTCCTATGTACAAGAATATAACTGCTATAATACTGCCTCCCATGTACAAGAATATAACTACTATAATACTGCTCCTATGTACAAGAATATAACTGCTATAATACTGCCCCCTATGTACAAGAATATAACTACTATAATACTGCCCCCTATGTACAAGAATATAACTACTATAATACTGCCCCTATGTACAAGAATATAACTACTATAATACTGCTCCTATGTATAAGAATATAACTACTATAATACTGCCCCCTATGTACAAGAATATAACTACTATAATACTGCCCCCTATGTACAAGAATATAACTGCTATAATACTGCTCCTATGTACAAGAATATAACTACTATAATACTGCTCCTATGTACAAGAATATAACTACTATAATACTGCTCCCCTATGTACAAGAATATAACTACTATAATACTACCCGCTATGTACAAGAATATAACTACTATAATACTGCTCCTATGTATAAGAATATAACCACTATTATACTGCCCCCTATGTACAAGAATATAACTACTATAATACTGCTCCTATGTACAACAATATAACTACTATAATACTGCCCCCTATGTACAAGAATATAACTACTATAATACTGCCCCCTATGTACAAGAATATAACTACTATAATACTGCTCCTATGTACAAGAATATAACTACTATAATACTGCCCCCTATGTACAAGAATATAACTACTATAATACTGGCCCCTATGTACAAGAATATAACTACTATAATACTGGCCCCTATGTACAAGAATATAACTACTAGAATACTGCTCCCTATGTACAAGAATATAACTACTATAATACTGCCCCCTATGTACTAGAATATAACTACTATAATACTGCCCCCTATGTACTAGAATATAACTACTATAATACTGCCCCCTATGTACAAGAATATAACTACTCTAATACTGCCTCCTATGTACAAGAATATAGCTACTATAATACTGCCTCCTATGTACAAGAATAAAACTACTATAATACTGCCCCCTATGTACAAGAATATAACTACTATAATACTGCCCCCTATGTACAAGAATATAACTACTATAATACTGCCTCCTATGTACAAGAATATAACTACTATAATACTGCCCCCTATGTACTAGAATATAACTACTATAATACTGCCCCTATGTACAAGAATATAACTACTATAATACTGCCCCCTATGTACAAGAATATAACTACTATAATACTGCTCCTATGTACAAGAATATAACTACTATAATACTGCCCCCTATGTACAAGAATATAACTACTATAATACTGCTCCTATGTACAAGAATATAACTACTATAATACTGCCCCCTATGTACAAGAATATAACTACTATAATACTGCCCCCTATGTACAAGAATATAACTACTATAATACTGCCCCCTATGTACTAGAATATAACTACTATAATACTGCCCCTATGTACAAGAATATAACTACTATAATACTGCCTCCTATGTACAAGAATATAACTACTATAATACTGCCCCCTATGTACAAGAATATAACTACTATAATACTGCCCCCTATGTACAAGAATATAACTACTATAATACTGCCCCCTATGTACAAGAATATAACTACTATAATACTGCTTCTATGTACAAGAATATAACTACTATAATACTGCCCCCTTATGTACAAGAATATAACTACTATAATACTGCCCCCTTATGTACAAGAATATAACTACTATAATACTGCCTCCTATGTACAAGAATATAACTACTATAATACTGCCCCCTATGTACTAGAATATAACTACTATAATACTGCCCCCTATGTACAAGAATATAACTACTATAATACTGCCCCCCATGTACAAGAATATAACTACTATAATACTGCCCCCTATGTACAAGAATATAACTACTATAATACTGCCTCCTATGTACAAGAATATAACTACTATAATACTGCCCCCTATGTACTAGAATATAACTACTATAATACTGCCCCCTATGTACTAGAATATAACTACTATAATACTGCCCCCTATGTACTAGAATATAACTACTATAATACTGCCCCCTATGTACAAGAATATAACTACTATAATACTGCCTCCTATGTACAAGAATAAAACTACTATAATACTGCCTCCTATGTACAAGAATATAACTACTATAATACTGCCCCCTATGTACTAGAATATAACTACTATAATACTGCCCCCTATGTACTAGAATATAACTACTATAATACTGCCCCTATATACAAGAATATAACTACTATAATACTGCCCCCTATGTACAAGAATATAACTACTATAATACTGGCCCCTATGTACAAGAATATAACTACTATAATACTGGCCCCTATGTACAAGAATATAACTACTATAATACTGCCCTCTATGTACAAGAATATAACTACTATAATACTGCTCCCTGTGTACAAGAATATAACTACTATAATACTGCTCCTATGTACAAGAATATAACTACTATAATACTGGCCCCTATGTACAAGAATATAACTACTATAATACTGCCCTCTATGTACAAAAATATAACTACTATAATACTGCCTCCTATGTACAAGAATATAACTACTATAATACTGCCACTATGTACAGGAATATAACTACTATAATACTGCCCCCTATGTACAAGAATATAAATACTATAATACTGCCCCCTATGTACAAGAATATAACTACTATAATACTGCCCCCTATGTACAAGAATATAACTACTATAATACTGCCCCCTATGTACAAGAATATAACTACTATAATACTGCCTCCTATGTACAAGAATATAACTAATACTGCCCCCTATGTACAATATAACTACTATAATACTGCTCCTATGTACAAGAATATAACTACTATAATACTGCCCCCTATGTACAATATAACTACTATAATACTGCTCCTATGTACAAGAATATAACTACTATAATACTGCCCCCTATGTACAAGAATATAACTACTATAATACTGCCCCCTATATACAAGAATATAACTACTATAATACTGCTCCCTATGTACAAGAATATAACTACTATAATACTGGCCCCTATGTACAAGAATATAACTACTATAATAATGCTCCTATGTACAAGAATATAACTGCTATAATACTGCCTCCCATGTACAAGAATATAACTACTATAATACTGCTCCTATGTACAAGAATATAACTGCTATAATACTGCCCCCTATGTACAAGAATATAACTACTATAATACTGCCCCCTATGTACAAGAATATAACTACTATAATACTGCCCCTATGTACAAGAATATAACTACTATAATACTGCTCCTATGTATAAGAATATAACTACTATAATACTGCCCCCTATGTACAAGAATATAACTAGTATAATAGTGCCCCCTATGTACAAGAATATAACTGCTATAATACTGCCCGCTATGTACAAGAATATAACTACTATAATACTGCTCCTATGTACAAGAATATAACTACTATAATACTGCTCCTATGTATAAGAATATAACTACTATTATACTGCCCCCTATGTACAAGAATATAACTACTATAATACTGCTCCTATGTACAACAATATAACTACTATAATACTGCCCCCTATGTACAAGAATATAACTACTATAATACTGCCCCCTATGTACAAGAATATAACTACTATAATACTGCTCCTATGTACAAGAATATAACTACTATAATACTGCCTCCTATGTACAAGAATATAACTACTATAATACTGCCCCCTATGTACAAGAATATAACTACTATAATACTGGCCCCTATGTACAAGAATATAACTACTATAATACTGGCCCCTATGTACAAGAATATAACTACTATAATACTGCCCCCTATGTACTAGAATATAACTACTATAATACTGCCCCCTATGTACTAGAATATAACTACTATAATACTGCCCCCTATGTACAAGAATATAACTACTCTAATACTGCCTCCTATGTACAAGAATATAACTACTATAATACTGCCTCCTATGTACAAGAATAAAACTACTATAATACTGCCCCCTATGTACAAGAATATAACTACTATAATACTGCCCCCTATGTACAAGAATATAACTACTATAATACTGCCCCCTATGTACAAGAATATAACTACTATAATACTGCCCCCTATGTACAAGAATATAACTACTATAATACTGCCCCCTATGTACAGGAATATAACTACTATAATACTGCCCCCTATGTACAAGAATATAACTACTATAATACTGCCTCCTATGTACAAGAATATAACTAATACTGCCCCCTATGTACAATATAACTACTATAATACTGCTCCTATGTACAAGAATATAACTACTATAATACTGCCCCCTATGTACAATATAACTACTATAATACTGCTCCTATGTACAAGAATATAACTACTATAATACTGCCCCCTATGTACAAGAATATAACTACTATAATACTGCCCCCTATATACAAGAATATAACTACTATAATACTGCTCCCTATGTACAAGAATATAACTACTATAATACTGGCCCCTATGTACAAGAATATAACTACTATAATAATGCTCCTATGTACAAGAATATAACTGCTATAATACTGCCTCCCATGTACAAGAATATAACTACTATAATACTGCTCCTATGTACAAGAATATAACTGCTATAATACTGCCCCCTATGTACAAGAATATAACTACTATAATACTGCCCCCTATGTACAAGAATATAACTACTATAATACTGCCCCTATGTACAAGAATATAACTACTATAAAACTGCTCCTATGTATAAGAATATAACTACTATAATACTGCCCCCTATGTACAAGAATATAACTACTATAATACTGCCCCCTATGTACAAGAATATAACTGCTATAATACTGCTCCTATGTACAAGAATATAACTACTATAATACTGCTCCTATGTACAAGAATATAACTACTATAATACTGCTCCCCTATGTACAAGAATATAACTACTATAATACTGCTCCTATGTATAAGAATATAACCACTATTATACTGCCCCCTATGTACAAGAATATAACTACTATAATACTGCTCCTATGTACAACAATATAACTACTATAATACTGCCCCCTATGTACAAGAATATAACTACTATAATACTGCCCCCTATGTACAAGAATATAACTACTATAATACTGCTCCTATGTACAAGAATATAACTACTATAATACTGCCCCCTATGTACAAGAATATAACTACTATAATACTGGCCCCTATGTACAAGAATATAACTACTATAATACTGGCCCCTATGTACAAGAATATAACTACTAGAATACTGCTCCCTATGTACAAGAATATAACTACTATAATACTGCCCCCTATGTACTAGAATATAACTACTATAATACTGCCCCCTATGTACTAGAATATAACTACTATAATACTGCCCCCTATGTACAAGAATATAACTACTCTAATACTGCCTCCTATGTACAAGAATATAGCTACTATAATACTGCCTCCTATGTACAAGAATAAAACTACTATAATACTGCCCCCTATGTACAAGAATATAACTACTATAATACTGCCCCCTATGTACAAGAATATAACTACTATAATACTGCCTCCTATGTACAAGAATATAACTACTATAATACTGCCCCCTATGTACTAGAATATAACTACTATAATACTGCCCCTATGTACAAGAATATAACTACTATAATACTGCCCCCTATGTACAAGAATATAACTACTATATTACTGCTCCTATGTACAAGAATATAACTACTATAATACTGCCCCCTATGTACAAGAATATAACTACTATAATACTGCTCCTATGTACAAGAATATAACTACTATAATACTGCCCCCTATGTACAAGAATATAACTACTATAATACTGCCCCCTATGTACAAGAATATAACTACTATAATACTGCCCCCTATGTACTAGAATATAACTACTATAATACTGCCCCTATGTACAAGAATATAACTACTATAATACTGCCTCCTATGTACAAGAATATAACTACTATAATACTGCCCCCTATGTACAAGAATATAACTACTATAATACTGCCCCCTATGTACAAGAATATAACTACTATAATACTGCCCCCTATGTACAAGAATATAACTACTATAATACTGCTTCTATGTACAAGAATATAACTACTATAATACTGCCCCCTTATGTACAAGAATATAACTACTATAATACTGCCCCCTTATGTACAAGAATATAACTACTATAATACTGCCTCCTATGTACAAGAATATAACTACTATAATACTGCCCCCTATGTACTAGAATATAACTACTATAATACTGCCCCCTATGTACAAGAATATAACTACTATAATACTGCCCCCCATGTACAAGAATATAACTACTATAATACTGCCCCCTATGTACAAGAATATAACTACTATAATACTGCCTCCTATGTACAAGAATATAACTACTATAATACTGCCCCCTATGTACTAGAATATAACTACTATAATACTGCCCCCTATGTTAAGCAACATAATCCTGCACAATTAACAGATTTATTAATTTGTAATAGTAAATAATTACCATCATTTTAGGGCTCCTGTGCATTAATTACAGAGTCCTATGTAAGGATATAATGCCACATATTGTCATCATGTACCAAATGTATTGTGCTCTGTTGGAAGGTGTAATGAGCCACCATGCTGCGCAGTGCTGCCGTCTTCCACCGCTCTGTTCTCTCCCGCTTACACTGGTGCAAAACATCAGACGTTGATCAATACCAGATAATTTCTCAAAGGAGCAAAATATCCTGGAAAGTTTAATTATAGCTGCAAAATTAGAACTAGAAGATCTCTTTATGATATGAGGAAGAAGGCTGCATATTGTACTTGTTGAGGCTAAGTAATTATGTGGGGTTTCATTAATTCTGACCTCTAGGGGCGCTGTGTTATTACCTTAACACTTGGAAAGAAAGAGACATGTTAGAGGCCCACACAGTATGTAACCAAGATGGTGAATAATCATTTGACAGTAAGATAGATAGATGGAAATTAGATACATAGATAGGAAACAGATACATATGAGATAGATAGATAGATAGATGGAAATTAGATACATAGCTAGGAGATAGATAGATAGATAGGAGATAGATAGATAGGAGATAGATAGGAGATAGATAGATAGACATAGATAGGAGATAGATAGATAGATAGGAGATAGATAGATAGGAGATAGATAGGAGATAGATAGATAGATAGGAGATAGATAGGAGATAGATAGATAGGAGATAGATAGATAGGAGATAGATAGATAGATAGGAGATAGATAGATAGATAGATAGGAGATAGATAGATAGGAGATAGATAGATAGATAGGAGATAGATAGGAGATAGATAGATAGGAGATAGATAGGAGATAGATAGGAGATAGATAGGAGATAGATAGATAGATAGATAGATAGATAGATAGGAGATAGATAGATAGATAGATAGATAGGAGATAGATAGATAGGAGATAGATAGATAGGAGATAGATAGATAGGAGATAGATAGATAGATAGATAGATAGATAGATAGGAGATAGATAGATAGGAGATAGATAGATAGATAGGAGATAGATAGATAGATAGATAGGAGATAGATAGATAGATAGATAGATAGATAGGAGATAGATAGATAGGAGATAGATAGATAGGAGATAGATAGGAGATAGATAGATAGGAGATAGATAGATAGATAGATAGATAGATAGATAGATAGATAGATAGGAGATAGATAGATAGATAGGAGATAGATAGGAGATAGATAGATAGATAGGAGATAGATAGATAGATAGGAGATAGATAGGAGATAGATAGATAGATAGATAGATAGATAGGAGATAGATAGATAGATAGGAGATAGATAGATAGATAGGAGATAGATAGATAGATAGATAGATAGGAGATAGATAGGAGATAGATAGATAGATAGGAGATAGACAGATAGATAGGAGATAGATAGATAGATAGGAGATAGATAGATAGATAGGAGATAGATAGATAGATAGGAGATAGATAGATAGATAGATAGATAGATAGATAGGAGATAGATAGATAGATAGGAGATAGATAGATAGATAGGAGATAGATAGATAGATAGATAGATAGATAGGAGATAGATAGATAGGAGATAGATAGATAGATAGGAGATAGATAGATAGGAGATAGATAGATAGGAGATAGAGAGATAGGAGATAGATAGATAGGAGATAGATAGATAGGAGAGAGATAGATAGGGGATAGATAGATAGGAGATAGACAGATAGGAGATAGACAGATAGGAGATAGACAGATAGGAGATAGACAGATAGGAGATAGACAGATAGGAGATAGACAGATAGGAGATAGACAGATAGGAGATAGACAGATAGGAGATAGACAGATAGGAGATAGACAGATAGGAGATAGACAGATAGGAGATAGACAGATAGGAGATAGACAGATAGGAGATAGACAGATAGGAGATAGATAGGAGATAGATAGGAGATAGATAGGAGATAGATAGGAGATAGATAGATAGGAGAGAGACAGATAGGAGATAGACAGATAGGAGATAGACAGATAGGAGATAGACAGATAGGAGATAGATAGGAGATAGATAGGAGATAGCTAGATAGGAGATAGATAGGAGATAGCTAGATAGGAGATAGATAGGAGATAGATAGATAGGAGATAGATAGGAGATAGATAGGAGATAGATAGGAGATAGATAGGAGATAGATAGGAGATAGATAGGAGATAGATAGGAGATAGACAGATAGGAGATAGATAGATAGATAGGAGATAGATAGATAGGAGATAGATAGGAGATAGATAGATAGATAGATAGATAGGAGATAGATAGATAGGAGATAGATAGATAGGAGATAGATAGGAGATAGATAGATAGATAGATAGATAGATAGGAGATAGATAGATAGGAGATAGATAGATAGATAGATAGATAGGAGATAGATAGATAGATAGATAGATAGGAGATAGATAGATAGATAGATAGATAGATAGGAGATAGATAGGAGATAGATAGATAGATAGATAGATAGATAGATAGATAGATAGATAGGAGATAGATAGATAGATAGATAGGAGATAGATAGATAGATAGGAGATAGATAGGAGATAGATAGATAGATAGGAGATAGATAGATAGATAGGAGATAGATAGATAGATAGGAGATAGATAGATAGATAGGAGATAGATAGATAGATAGATAGGAGATAGATAGATAGGAGATAGATAGATAGATAGGAGATAGATAGATAGGAGATAGATAGATAGATAGGAGATAGATAGATAGGAGATAGATAGATAGGAGATAGAGAGATAGGAGATAGATAGGAGATAGGAGATAGATAGATAGGAGATAGATAGATAGGAGAGAGATAGATAGGGGATAGATAGATAGGGGATAGATAGATAGGAGATAGACAGATAGATAGATAGACAGATAGATAGATAGACAGATAGATAGATAGATAGATAGACAGATAGGAGATAGACAGATAGGAGATAGACAGATAGGAGATAGACAGATAGGAGATAGACAGATAGGAGATAGACAGATAGGAGATAGACAGATAGGAGATAGACAGATAGGAGATAGACAGATAGGAGATAGACAGATAGGAGATAGACAGATAGGAGATAGACAGATAGGAGATAGACAGATAGGAGATAGACAGATAGGAGATAGATAGATAGATAGATAGGAGATAGATAGGAGATAGATAGGAGATAGATAGGAGATAGATAGGAGATAGATAGGAGATAGATAGGAGATAGATAGGAGATAGATAGGAGATAGATAGGAGATAGATAGGAGATAGATAGATAGGAGATAGACAGATAGGAGATAGACAGATAGGAGATAGATAGGAGATAGCTAGATAGGAGATAGATAGGAGATAGCTAGATAGGAGATAGATAGGAGATAGATAGATAGGAGATAGATAGGAGATAGATAGGAGATAGATAGGAGATAGATAGATAGATAGGAGATAGATAGATAGATAGGAGATAGATAGGAGATAGATAGGAGATAGATAGGAGATAGATAGATAGGAGATAGACAGATAGGAGATAGACAGATAGGAGATAGACAGATAGGAGATAGATAGGAGATAGATAGGAGATAGCTAGATAGGAGATAGATAGGAGATAGCTAGATAGGAGATAGATAGGAGATAGATAGATAGGAGATAGATAGGAGATAGATAGGAGATAGATAGGAGATAGACAGATAGGAGATAGATAGATAGATAGGAGATAGATAGATAGGAGATAGATAGGAGATAGATAGATAGATAGATAGATAGATAGATAGGAGATAGATAGATAGGAGATAGATAGATAGGAGATAGATAGATAGGAGATAGATAGGAGATAGATAGATAGATAGATAGATAGGAGATAGATAGATAGGAGATAGATAGATAGATAGATAGATAGGAGATAGATAGATAGATAGATAGATAGATAGATAGATAGGAGATAGATAGATAGATAGATAGATAGGAGATAGATAGATAGGAGATAGATAGGAGATAGATAGATAGATAGATAGGAGATAGATAGATAGATAGGAGATAGATAGATAGATAGGAGATAGATAGGAGATAGATAGATAGATAGGAGATAGATAGATAGATAGGAGATAGATAGATAGATAGGAGATAGATAGATAGATAGATAGGCGATAGATAGATAGGAGATAGATAGATAGATAGGAGATAGATAGATAGGAGATAGATAGATAGATAGGAGATAGATAGATAGGAGATAGATAGATAGGAGATAGAGAGATAGGAGATAGATAGGAGATAGGAGATAGATAGATAGGAGATAGATAGATAGGAGAGAGATAGATAGGGGATAGATAGATAGGGGATAGATAGATAGGAGATAGACAGATAGATAGATAGACAGATAGATAGATAGACAGATAGATAGATAGATAGATAGACAGATAGATAGATAGACAGATAGATAGATAGACAGATAGATAGATAGACAGATAGATAGATAGACAGATAGGAGATAGACAGATAGGAGATAGACAGATAGGAGATAGACAGATAGGAGATAGACAGATAGGAGATAGACAGATAGGAGATAGACAGATAGGAGATAGACAGATAGGAGATAGACAGATAGGAGATAGACAGATAGGAGATAGACAGATAGGAGATAGATAGATAGATAGATAGATAGGAGATAGATAGGAGATAGATAGGAGATAGATAGGAGATAGATAGGAGATAGATAGGAGATAGATAGGAGATAGATAGGAGATAGATAGGAGATAGATAGGAGATAGATAGGAGATAGATAGATAGGAGATAGACAGATAGGAGATAGACAGATAGGAGATAGATAGGAGATAGATAGGAGATAGCTAGATAGGAGATAGATAGGAGATAGCTAGATAGGAGCTAGATAGGAGATAGATAGATAGGAGATAGATAGGAGATAGATAGGAGATAGATAGGAGATAGATAGGAGATAGATAGGAGATAGACAGATAGGAGATAGATAGATAGATAGGAGATAGATAGATAGGAGATAGATAGGAGATAGATAGATAGATAGATAGATAGATAGATAGATAGATAGATAGATAGGAGATAGATAGATAGGAGATAGATAGATAGGAGATAGATAGATAGGAGATAGATAGATAGGAGATAGATAGATAGATAGATAGATAGATAGGAGATAGATAGATAGGAGATAGATAGATAGATAGATAGATAGATAGGAGATAGATAGATAGGAGATAGATAGATAGATAGATAGATAGATAGATAGATAGGAGATAGATAGATAGGAGATAGATAGGAGATAGATAGATAGATAGATAGATAGATAGATAGATAGGAGATAGATAGATAGATAGATAGGAGATAGATAGATAGATAGGAGATAGATAGGAGATAGATAGATAGATAGGAGATAGATAGATAGATAGGAGATAGATAGATAGATAGGAGATAGATAGATAGATAGATAGATAGGAGATAGATAGATAGATAGATAGATAGGAGATAGATAGATAGGAGATAGATAGATAGGAGATAGATAGATAGGAGATAGATAGATAGGAGAGAGATAGATAGGGGATAGATAGATAGGGGATAGATAGATAGGAGATAGATAGATAGGAGATAGACAGATAGGAGATAGACAGATAGGAGATAGACAGATAGGAGATAGACAGATAGGAGATAGACAGATAGGAGATAGACAGATAGATAGATAGACAGATAGATAGATAGATAGACAGATAGATAGATAGATAGATAGACAGATAGATAGATAGACAGATAGATAGATAGACAGATAGATAGACAGATAGGAGATAGACAGATAGGAGATAGACAGATAGGAGATAGACAGATAGGAGATAGACAGATAGGAGATAGACAGATAGGAGATAGACAGATAGGAGATAGACAGATAGGAGATAGACAGATAGGAGATAGACAGATAGATAGATAGACAGATAGATAGATAGATAGACAGATAGATAGATAGATAGATAGACAGATAGATAGATAGACAGATAGATAGATAGACAGATAGATAGATAGACAGATAGATAGACAGATAGGAGATAGACAGATAGGAGATAGACAGATAGGAGATAGACAGATAGGAGATAGACAGATAGGAGATAGACAGATAGGAGATAGACAGATAGGAGATAGACAGATAGGAGATAGATAGGAGATAGATAGGAGATAGCTAGATAGGAGATAGATAGGAGATAGCTAGATAGGAGATAGATAGGAGATAGATAGATAGGAGATAGATAGGAGATAGATAGGAGATAGATAGGAGATAGATAGGAGATAGATAGGAGATAGATAGGAGATAGACAGATAGGAGATAGATAGATAGATAGGAGATAGATAGATAGGAGATAGATAGATAGATAGATAGATAGATAGATAGATAGATAGGAGATAGATAGATAGGAGATAGATAGATAGGAGATAGATAGATAGGAGATAGATAGATAGGAGATAGATAGATAGGAGATAGATAGATAGATAGATAGGAGATAGATAGATAGGAGATAGATAGATAGATAGATAGATAGATAGGAGATAGATAGATAGATAGATAGATAGATAGGAGATAGATAGATAGATAGATAGATAGATAGGAGATAGATAGATAGGAGATAGATAGGAGATAGATAGATAGATAGATAGATAGATAGGAGATAGATAGATAGATAGATAGGAGATAGATAGATAGATAGGAGATAGATAGGAGATAGATAGATAGATAGGAGATAGATAGATAGATAGGAGATAGATAGATAGATAGGAGATAGATAGATAGATAGATAGATAGGAGATAGATAGATAGGAGATAGATAGATAGATAGGAGATAGATAGATAGGAGATAGATAGATAGATAGGAGATAGATAGATAGGAGATAGATAGATAGGAGATAGAGAGATAGGAGATAGATAGGAGATAGGAGATAGATAGATAGGAGATAGATAGATAGGAGAGAGATAGATAGGGGATAGATAGATAGGGGATAGATAGATAGGAGATAGATAGATAGGAGATAGACAGATAGGAGATAGACAGATAGGAGATAGACAGATAGGAGATAGACAGATAGGAGATAGACAGATAGGAGATAGACAGATAGATAGATAGACAGATAGATAGATAGACAGATAGATAGATAGATAGACAGATAGATAGATAGACAGATAGATAGATAGACAGATAGGAGATAGACAGATAGGAGATAGACAGATAGGAGATAGACAGATAGGAGATAGACAGATAGGAGATAGACAGATAGGAGATAGACAGATAGGAGATAGACAGATAGGAGATAGATAGATAGATAGGAGATAGATAGGAGATAGATAGGAGATAGATAGGAGATAGATAGGAGATAGATAGGAGATAGATAGGAGATAGATAGGAGATAGATAGGAGATAGATAGGAGATAGATAGGAGATAGATAGGAGATAGACAGATAGGCAGATAGGAGATAGACAGATAGGAGATAGATAGGAGATAGATAGGAGATAGCTAGATAGGAGATAGATAGGAGATAGCTAGATAGGAGATAGATAGGAGATAGCTAGATAGGAGATAGATAGGAGATAGATAGGAGATAGATAGATAGGAGATAGATAGGAGATAGATAGGAGATAGATAGGAGATAGATAGGAGACAGATAGGAGATAGACAGATAGGAGATAGACAGATAGGAGATAGACAGATAGGAGATAGACAGATAGGAGATAGACAGATAGGAGATAGACAGATAGGAGATAGATAGATAGGAGACAGATAGATAGGAGACAGATAGATAGGAGACAGATAGATAGGAGACAGATAGATAGGAGATAGATAGATAGGAGATAGATAGGAGATAGATAGATAGGAGATAGATAGGAGATAGATAGATAGGAGATAGATAGGAGGTAGAGAGATAGATATGAGATAGATAGGAGATAGATAGATAGATAGGAGACAGATAGATAGGAGACAGATAGATAGGAGACAGATAGATAGGAGACAGATAGATAGGAGATAGATAGGAAGGATAGATAGATAGGAGATAGATAGATAGGAAGGATAGATAGATAGGAGATAGATAGATAGGAAGGATAGATAGATAGGAGATGGATGATAGATAGATAGATAGGAGACACATAGGAGACAGACACAGGCGACAGACACACAGGCGACAGACACACAGGCGACAGACACACAGGCGACAGACACACAGGCGACAGACACACAGGCGACAGACACACAGGCGACAGACACACAGGCGACAGACACACAGGCGACAGACACACAGGCGACAGACACACAGGCGACAGACACACAGGCGACAGACACACAGGCGACAGACACACAGGCGACAGATAGACATATAGGTAGGAGATAGATAGATAGGAGATAGATAGGAGATGGATAGATAGGAGATGGATAGATAGGAGATGGATAGATAGGAGATGGATAGATAGGAGATGGATAGATAGGAGAGGGATAGATAGGAGAGAGATAGATAGGAGATGGATAGATAGGAGATGGATAGATAGGAGATAGAGAGATAGGAGATAGATAGGTAGGAGATGGATAGATAGGAGATGGATAGATAGGAGAGGGATAGATAGGAGATGGATAGATAGGAGAGGGATAGATAGGAGAGAGATAGATAGGAGATAGATAGATATGAGATAGATAGGTAGGAGATAGATAGATAGGAGATAGATAGATAGATAGGAGATAGATAGATAGGGGATAGATAGGAGATAGATAGATAGATAGATAGATAGATAGATAGATAGATAGGGGATAGATAGGGGATAGATAGATAGATAGATAGATAGATAGATAGATAGATAGATAGATAGGAGATAGATAGATAGGAGATGGATAGATAGGAGATGGATAGATAGGAGATGGATAGATAGGAGATGGATAGATAGGAGATGGATAGATAGGAGATGGATAGATAGGAGATGGATAGATAGGAGATGGATAGATAGGAGATGGATAGATAGGAGATGGATAGATAGGAGATGGATAGATAGGAGATGGATAGATAGGAGATGGATAGATAGGAGATGGATAGATAGGAGATAGATAGGTAGGAGATAGATAGATAGGAGATAGATAGGAGATAGATAGATAGGAGATAGATAGATAGATAGGAGATGGATAGATAGGAGATGGATAGATAGGAGATGGATAGATAGGAGATGGATAGATAGATAGGAGATAGATATGAGATACATAGATAGATAGGAGATAGATATGAGATAGATGGATAGATAGATAGGAGATAGATAGGAGATAGATAGATAGGAGATAGATAGGAGATAGATAGATAGGAGATAGATAGGAGATACATAGATAGATAGGAGATAGATAGATGGATAGGAGATAGATATGAGATAGATAGATGGATAGGAGATAGATCGATGGATAGATAGATGGATAGGAGATAGATCGATGGATAGATAGATAGATAGATAGATAGATAGGAGATAGATAGGAGATAGATAGGAGAGAGATAGGAGAGAGATAGGAGAGAGATAGGAGAGAGATAGGAGAGAGATAGGAGATAGATAGGAGACAGATAGGAGATAGATCGATGGATAGATAGATAGATAGATAGATAGATAGATAGATAGGAGATATATAGATAGATAGATAGGAGAGAGATAGGAGAGAGATAGGAGAGAGATAGGAGATAGATAGGAGATAGATAGGAGATAGGAGATATATAGATAGATAGATAGGAGATAAATAGATAGACATTAGATAGATAGAAGATGGATAGATAGATGGATAGATAGATGGATAGGAGATAGATAGGAGATGGATAGGAGATGGATAGGAGATGGATAGGAGATGGATAGGAGATGGATAGGAGATGGATAGGAGATGGATAGGAGATGGATAGGAGATGGATAGGAGATGGATAGGAGATGGATAGATAGATAGGAGATGGATAGATAGATAGGAGATAGATGGATGGATGGATGGATGGATGGATGGATAGATAGATAGGAGATAGATATGAGATGGATGGATATGGGATAGATATTTGGCAGGTATATCCGTGCAGTGTATTTGTTCCTTGCACACATTTTCTATCATATCCATGTGACTTTCTACTTAGCAGTAAACCCCATGAGCAGATTTTGTGTCGTTTCCTCCGCGCCCCCCACAACCCCCCCTCCTTCATTCGCTGAGTAAACACATATGTTTATGCCGCCAGAGCGGCTTCTGCAGCAGAGAGACGATACTTCTACCCCTTACTTATTAATAGAAGTGAAAGTCATCTGGCTCAATAGATTTTATATTTATCCCTGTGTAGGCTGAACGTCCCTGCACGGAACCTCTCCTCGGGCGCACGTCCAGCACATTCACGTATTCCTTATAAATAGCCATATTTATAGGGGGCTCTGAAGCCACGGACATGGATCTATTGACTCAAACAACTCTTAAGATGTGTCCTAAGTAGTTGTGTAGCCTGAACCTGAGTGAATGGCCCTCTTTTAGGTCCAACCTTCTGCGCTTTATAGCTTTATAATAGATCTGTATAGCAGTCCGGGCTCCTTTCTTCAAATAAAAAGCTCCACATCTGCTGCAGAAAGTTACATGATAAAGTTTTGTCTTCCTGCAGCCACCACTAGGGGGAGCTCACTATATATTTGGTTATTATTCAGTTCAATGTATACACTGTATGCAGTAAACTCCAACGCTCCCTCTAGTGGTGGCTGCAGGATGGATTGAACTAGATACGCATAGCTGGGGCAGCATACGTCTGTGGGACTTTAGTGTCCCACCAACCTCCTCCTAGCCACCCGTGTTTTACTGCTTGTATATTAGGTTTCTTGACCTTTGCTATCTTGTGGTCATTACAGATGGGGGCACAAATGAAAACAGTACCGAACGGACCTGCGACACGCTGCTGATGTGCATCGTAACAGTCCTGAACCAAGGTCTAAGGAACGGGGGAGGTGTAGGAGACATTCTCCGGAAGCCTTCACAGGATGTAAGTCTGGCTTTGGTCATCAAGCCACTGGATATGTGTAACCCAAGCTATGATGTCTGGCCATTTCCTGGGGACGAGGACCCCTTAAATTTGGAGGGTCAATTTAAAAAAAAAAGAGTTATGTGTGATGAATATGATTGTATTGTAGTTGAAGATTCCTCAATCACTTCTTATGAGTTTATTCTCAGTCATGACCAACATTTGGGCCAATCAATGGAAGTCGTGTTACCATGTTGTGATTCTCTGCCATGGTTATTGACCCTCATCCTGTACACACACATCTCCTTTACCCCTCTCCTCCAGGAGCCTCTCTTCGCTGCCAGGGTCGTGTACGATCTTCTCTTCTACTTCATTGTCATCATTATTGTCCTCAATCTCATCTTTGGTGTCATCATTGATACATTTGCCGATCTAAGGAGTGAGAAACAGAAGAAGGAGGAGATCCTGAAGACCACGTGCTTCATCTGTGGTGAGTACCCAGAAGTAGTAGTAGCAGCACAGTCTAGGTTCGATACCTATGCCACCTAGATATGGGCACGTGCCCCTGGGTCACCTAGCTCTGCTCATTATTGACACTGTTACATGTGAAGGTGAAGCTTGGACCTTGTAAGCTTCCCCCACCAGTCATGTGTTATCTGCAGTAAATCACCACCTGCAATTATCTGCTTATATTCCCATATAAATACATTAAGTTCTCAATATAGAAGCCTGTGAATCACATCTATGAATCATCCCATCAGCCTCTTTACATCAGACTGTGATGTAAGACCCCCCCCCCCCCCCATGACTGTCCCACTTCTCACCGCTTTTCTATAACTTCTTCCCTTTCTAATCTACTCTTCTCCTCTCTCATCTCTCTCTTTTCTTCCTCCCTTTCTGGAAATACTCCTCTTCTCCGCTCTCTATCTCTTATCTCTCTCTTTTTTCCTTTTCTCTGTAAACTCTTCCCATTTCTCATTCTCTCTCCCCTCTTTATCACTCTCCTCCTCTTTCTTTATCCTCCCTCCTTTCTCTCCATCTCTTCTTCTCTTTGCTCACCTCTTTTCTCTTCTTGTTCTCTTCTCCTCTTCCTCTTTCTCTATCTCCTCTGTTTTGTCACATGCTTTGTTTTCTCCCCTCCTCCTCTTTTCTTTTTATAGCTCCTCCCCTTTCTCTCTCCATTTCCTCCCCCTTGACTTCTCTCATCCTCTTTCCTTTCATCTTCTTTCTCTTTGCATCTCATTTCTTTTCTCCGCCTCTATCGTTCCCTTTCTCTATCCAGTCTTCTTTCTTTTTTCATCTCCTCCTCTAACTTTTCCTATCACCTCCCCTTTTTCTTCATATCTCCTCCCTTTTCCTCTGACCTTTCTTTTCTTGCCCTGTGTCCTCTCCTCCCCTCCTTTTTCTCTCTATTGCTTCTTTTCTCTTTGTATCTCCTCCCCTTTCTCTTCTCTCCTCTTTTTAACCTCTTCTGTTCCTTTCCCCTCCTCTCTTCCCTATCTCGTCCCCTTTCTTTATCTTCTAGCCCTTTCCCTCCATCCCTCCTTCTCTATCCTCCCCTTTCTCCATCATCTCTTTTCCTCTTTTGATCCTTCTCTGTCCCTCTTACTCTTTCTTCTGTTCACCCTCTACCCCCATACTCTCCCCATTTACTCTCTCTCCTCTTTTTTCTCCTCCCACTCTACCTTCCATTCTTTTTCTGCCCCACCCCTATTTTTCTCCACCCCTCCCCCGCTCTCTCTGTACCTCCTCCTCCGCTTTTCTCTCCCTTTCTCCTCGCCTCATTTATTTATTTATTTTGTTGTTGCAGGTCTGGAGAGAGACAAGTTTGACAATAAGACGGTGTCCTTCGAGGAGCACATCTTGTCAGAGCATTGCATGTGGCATTACTTGTACTTTATTGTCCTGGTGAAAGTGAAGGACCCGACGGAATATACCGGTCCGGAGAGCTTCGTGGCTAAAATGATTGCAGTAAGTAAGGGACAACACCTTGTAGCAGGTAGCCTGAAATCTGTCTCTGCTCCTCCCTGCCTTCCCCATGCTTTACACTGCAGCTCTGCCTGGTCTAATTAACGTCTGTGCAGGAAGTAAAGTGCATGCAGAGCAGATTTACATGACAAGGAGACAAATCACTTTCTGGGAACTTTTGAGCTTCATATCTGAGCAAAATGTCCAACTAAATAATAAAATTGTAATTCCGAAATTCCGACCATCCGTCTGCGGTGTACCGCCGCGCGGGGGTTATTTTTAGTGATTACATTGACCCAATTTGAAAGGATTTGCGGAAGCGCAGCCCCAGATTGAGCATTTTATAAGGCGATAATGTATGTTTCTTGCAGATTCTATAATTGCCGCGTGTAGGAGGCAGACATACGAGGAGCCACATCTTGCTGTAATTAGATTTAACGTCTGATTTGACCCCTCGTCGGATTAGTAATTTGTTTCTGCTGCAGTTACGTTACACCCTGATCCAAAAAGTGTTGGTGTCGCCGACGGAACGCACTTCCCAGAAATTAAAATGTTGATTTTGCAGCCGTTAATTTTCCTTCGCTGCAATTAGTACATTTCGCTTTAATAACTTTTTACTATTTATTATGTTCCTCTGCTAATTTATAACTTAATTGCTGTTTGGGTTGGTTGTAACTCGTTTTTGGAGAACACCCAAGTACATAAAGCACGGCCCCTCCCCCGTATGGCGGTTATACAATTCCTTAAGACGATAAGATCTTTAAGTGCGACTCCACTTTGTGGGTTCTCTGCAGGAAAGAGTAGGGGGTTGCTTAAGTACCAACTCCCTAATATGATGTTAGTATCAGAATCGCTCCTGGGAGCTGCTATAGAGACCCGAATCTGGGGCTCCGGGGACAAATGCAAGTTCCTTTGGCTCCTCCTGTGTACACAATCCCTACTGATGAGGCACATTTTGGCAGCTCCACAGAGCAGTGTTGGTTATAGAAGGACACTTTGTTAACCATTTTTGACGGTGGCCCTCAAGGCTCCTTTACATGCCACGATGATCACTCGTAAGAACGTCCCTTGCTCTATCATTGGGTCATGGCGATCACCTGATGAACAAGCAGACACAATGTGGTTAATGAAACGATGGGTTGTCTCTCGTACGGGGTGAACCGGCCTTTGTGAAGGCCAGACTAACGAGCGCCGATCTCGCTGATCGGTGCTCGTCGCACAGCTCATATCAGGCCATCTAAATGGACCTATAGAATAAAAAGGAAGTCGTCATAGCTCCGCCCCCTTACTAAAAATCACTCCGATCACTTGGTTTGTGCTTGCCACTGGCTGCTCTGCCTCCCCACTGATGCAAGGAGTTTTGTTTCAGATAGATATTTATTTAAAACCTATTTCCGAAAACGCTGTGACAACCAATATGGCTGCCGTTACGACTCGGGCTGCCACCATCTTTTCTATAATAAGTGATGAGTCTTTTAGGTGCGGCTCTACCTAGTCAGGAATAAATCTGGGCAATAAGCCCGAGGGAGCTATAATGCCCCAACATCAGAAAGCTATCCAGAGTTAGGCCCCCCTGCGCTGTTTTGGACCCAAAGAAGGATGTTTTTATGCAAATTGTCATAAGTCCCGCCTATTTATGGTCCTATTAGCACTTTGGAAAAAATCGTAATGCCGGGTGGGGTGACGGCCATATTGGTTGTCAGACAGCATAAATAACTGGACGACTCAAGGGCAGTACAAGTCCAATAATGCTATCCTGTGGCCATACCAGTAGTACAATACCGGTCCTATATTACTAGCACCGCATAGTGCCCGGATTAAAAATGCCATAGAGCGCCTATATCCGTGGTGGTATATAGTGCCCATATCACTACCAAGACGTTATACAGCGCCCATATCAGTAGCGTTATACAGCGCCCATATCAGTAGCGTTATACAGCGCCCATATCAGTAGCGTTATACAGCGCCCATATCAGTAGTGTTATACAGCGCCCATAGCAGTAGCGTTATACAGCGCCCATAGCAGTAGCGTTATACAGCGCCCATATCAGTAGTGTTATACAGCGCCCATATCAGTAGCGTTATACAGCGCCCATATCAGTAGTGTTATACAGCGCCCATATCAGTAGCGTTATACAGCGCCCATATCAGTAGTGTTATACAGCGCCCATATCAGTAGCGTTATACAGCGCCCATAGCAGTAGCGTTATACAACGCCCATAGCAGTAGCGTTATACAACGCCCATAGCAGTAGTGTTATACAGCGCCCATATCAGTAGCGTTATACAGCGCCCATAGCAGTAGTGTTATACAGCGCCCATAGCAGTAGTGTTATACAGCGCCCATAGCAGTAGTGTTATACAGCGCCCATAGCAGTAGTGTTATACAGCGCCCATAGCAGTAGCGTTATACAGCGCCCATATCAGTAGCGTTATACAGCGCCCATAGCAGTAGTGTTATACAGCGTCCATATCAGTAGCGTTATACAGCGCCCATAGCAGTAGTGTTATACAGCGCCCATAGCAGTAGTGTTATACAGCGCCCATATCAGTAGTGTTATACAGCGCCCATATCAGTAGCGTTATACAGCGCCCATATCAGTAGTGTTATACAGCGCCCATATCAGTAGTGTTATACAGCGCCCATATCAGTAGTGTTATACAGCGCCCATATCAGTAGTGTTATACAGCGCCCATATCAGTAGTGTTATACAGCGCCCATATCAGTAGTGTTATACAGCGCCCATAGCAGTAGTGTTATACAGCGCCCATATCAGTAGCGTTATACAGCGCCCATAGCAGTAGTGTTATACAGCGCCCATATCCGTAGCGGTATACAGCGCCCATATCAGTAGCGTTATACAGCGCCCATATCAGTAGCGTTATACAGCGCCCATATCAGTAGCGTTATACAGCGCCCATATCAGTAGCGTTATATCAGTAGCGTTATACAGCGCCCATATCAGTAGGACAATACAATCCCATTATAGTAGTGCACTGTGCATCTCCATAGTGCCGTACAGTGCAGCTAGAGTGTCACCATTTTGACCAGTTTTTACGGCTTCAGTCAATAATACCTGCAGACAAGTGATGGAAAATACAACCACTGGGGGCAGCGGAGCGTTGTGCTATCTCACCTGTCACACTGATGGATGATTGAACACGCGGCAGTGTTTGATGAGACCAGTGGAAATCTCCGAATCAGAGGTCACCTCACTATTGGCGCGCGTGCACCACAGCTGATACATAAGCAGAACAGTGAGTGCAGCTCTGGAGTATAATACAGGATGTAACTCAGAAGCAGTACAGGATAAGTAATGTATGTACACAGTGACTCCAGCAGCAGAATAGTGAGTGCAGCTCTGGAGTATAATACAGGATGTAACTCAGGAGCAGTACAGGATAAGTAATGTATGTACACAGTGACTCCACCAGCAGAATAGTGAGTGCAGCTCTGGAGTATAATACAGGATGTAACTCAGGAGCAGTACAGGATAAGTAATGTACACAGTGACTCCACCAGCAGAATAGTGAGTGCAGCTCTGGAGTATAATACAGGATGTAACTCAGGAGCAGTACAGGATAAGTAATGTACACAGTGACTCCACCAGCAGAATAGTGAGTGCAGCTCTGGAGTATAATACAGGATATAACTCAGGGTCAGTGCAGGATAAGTAATGTACACAGTGACTCCACCAGCAGAATAGTGAGTGCAGCTCTGCAGTATAATACAGGATGTAACTCAGGGTTAGTACAGGATAAGTAATATATGTACACAGTGACTACACCAGCAGAATAGTGAGTGCAGCTCTGCAGTATAATACAGGATGTAACTCAGGATCAGTACAGGATAATTAATGTATGTACACAGTGACTCCACCAGCAGAATAGTGAGTGCAGCTCTGCAGTATAATACAGGATGTAACTCAGGAGCAGTACAGGATAAGTAATGTATGTACACAGTGACCCCACCAGCAGAATAGTGAGTGCAGCTCTGGAGTATAATACAGGATGGAACTCAGGAGCAGTACAGGATAAGTAATGTATGTACACAGTGACTCCACCAGCAGAATAGTGAGTGCAGCTCTGGAGTATAATACAGCATGTAACTCAGGATCAGTACAGGATAAGTAATGTATGTACACAGTGACTCCACCAGCAGAATAGTGAGTGCATCTCTGGGGTATAATACAGGATGTAACTCAGGATCAGTACAGGATAAGTAATGTATGTACACAGTGACTCCACCAGCAGAATAGTGAGTGCAGCTCTGGGGTATAATACAGGATGTAACTCAGGATCAGTACAGGATAAGTAATGTATGTACACAGTGACTACCAGCAGAATAGTGAGTGCAGCTCTGGGGTATAATACAGGATGTAACTCAGGATCAGTACAGGATAAGTAATGTATGTACACGGTGACTGCACCAGCAGAATAGTGAGTGCAGCTCTGGGGTATAATACAGGATGTAACTCAGGGTCAGTACAGGATAATTAATGTATGTACACAGTGACTCCACCAGCAGAATAGTGAGTGCAGCTCTGCAGTATAATACAGGATGTAACTCAGGAGCAGTACAGGATAAGTAATGTATGTACACAGTGACCCCACCAGCAGAATAGTGAGTGCAGCTCTGGAGTATAATACAGGATGGAACTCAGGAGCAGTACAGGATAAGTAATGTATGTACACAGTGACTCCACCAGCAGAATAGTGAGTGCAGCTCTGGAGTATAATACAGCATGTAACTCAGGATCAGTACAGGATAAGTAATGTATGTACACAGTGACTCCACCAGCAGAATAGTGAGTGCATCTCTGGGGTATAATACAGGATGTAACTCAGGATCAGTACAGGATAAGTAATGTATGTACACAGTGACTCCACCAGCAGAATAGTGAGTGCAGCTCTGGGGTATAATACAGGATGTAACTCAGGATCAGTACAGGATAAGTAATGTATGTACACAGTGACTACCAGCAGAATAGTGAGTGCAGCTCTGGGGTATAATACAGGATGTAACTCAGGATCAGTACAGGATAAGTAATGTATGTACACAGTGACTCCACCAGCAGAATAGTGAGTGCAGCTCTGGAGTATAATACAGCATGTAACTCAGGATCAGTACAGGATAAGTAATGTATGTACACAGTGACTCCACCAGCAGAATAGTGAGTGCAGCTCTGCAGTATAATACAGGATGTAACTCAGGAGCAGTACAGGATAAGTAATGTATGTATACAGTGACTCCACCAGCAGAATAGTGAGTGCAGCTCTGCAGTATAATACAGGATGTAACTCAGGGTTAGTACAGGATAAGTAATGTATGTACACAGTGACTCCACCAGCAGAATAGTGAGTGCAGCTCTGGAGTATAATACAGGATGTAACTCAGGATCAGTACAGGATAAGTAATGTATGTACACAGTGACTCCACCAGCAGAATAGTGAGTGCAGCTCTGCAGTATAATACAGGATGTAACTCAGGAGCAGTACAGGATAAGTAATGTATGTATACAGTGACTCCACCAGCAGAATAGTGAGTGCAGCTCTGCAGTATAATACAGGATGTAACTCAGGGTTAGTACAGGATAAGTAATGTATGTACACAGTGACTCCACCAGCAGAATAGTGAGTGCAGCTCTGGAGTATAATACAGGATATAACTCAGGATCAGTACAGGATAAGTAATGTATGTACACAGTGACTCCACCAGCAGAATAGTGAGTGCAGCTCTGCAGTATAATACATGATGTAACTCAGGATCAGTACAGGATAAGTAATGTATGTACACAGTGACTCCACCAGCAGAATAGTGAGTGCAGCTCTGGGGTATAATACAGGATGTAACTCCGGATCAGTACAGGATAAGTAATGTATGTATACAGTGACTCCACCAGCAGAATAGTGAGTGCAGCTCTGGAGTATAATACAGGATGTAACTCCGGATCAGTACAGGATAAGTAATGTATGTATACAGTGACTCCACCAGCAGAATAGTGAGTGCAGCTCTGGGGTATAATACAGGATGTAACCCAGGAGAAGTACAGGATAAGTAATGTATGTACACAGTGACTCCAGCAGCAGAATAGTGAGTGCAGCTCTGGGGTATAATACAGGATGTAACTCAGTAACAGTACAGGATAAGTAATGTATGTACACAGTGACTGCACCAGCAGAATAGTGAGTGCAGCTCTGCAGTATAATACAGGATGTAACTCAGGAGCAGTACAGGATAAGTAATATATGTACACAGTGACTCCACCAGCAGAATAGTGAGTGCAGCTCTGGAGTATAATACAGGATGTAAATCAGGAGCAGTACAGGATAAGTAATGTATGCACACAGTGACTCCACCAGCAGAATAGTGAGTGCAGCTCTGGGATATAATACAGGATGTAACTCAGGGTCAGTACAGGATAAGTAATGTGTGTATACAGTGACTCCACCAGCAGAATAGTGAGTGCAGCTCTGGGGTATAATACAGGATGTAACTCCGGAGCAGTACAGGATAAGTAATGTGTGTACACAGTGACTCCACCACCAGCAGAATAGTGAGTGCAGCTCTGGAGTATAATACAGGATGTAACTCAGGAGCAGTACAGGATAAGTAATGTATGTACACAGTGACTACACCAGCAGAATAGTGAGTGCAGCTCTGGAGTATAATACAGGATGTAACTCAGGAGCAGTACAGGATAAGTAATGTATGTACACAGTGACTCCACCAGCAGAATAGTGAGTGCAGCTCTGGGGTATAATACAGGATGTAACTCAGGGTCAGTACAGGATAAGTAATGTATGTACACAGTGACTCCACCGGCAGAATAGTGAGTGCAGCTCTGGGGTATAATATAAGATGTAACTCAGGAGCAGTACAGGATAAGTAATGTATGTACACAGTGACTCCACCAGCAGAATAGTGAGTGCAGCTCTGGGGTATAATATGGGATGTAACTCAGGAGCAGTACAGGATAAGTAATGTATGTACACAGTGACTCCACCAGCAGAATAGTGAGTGCAGCTCTGGAGTATAATACAGGATGTAACTCAGGATCAGTACAGGATAAGTAATGTATGTACACAGGGACTCCACCACCAGCAGAATAGTGAGTGCAGCTCTGGGGTATAATACAGGATGTAACTCAGGAGCAGTACAGGATAAGTAATGTATGCACACAGTGACTCCACCAGCAGAATAATGAGCGCAGCTCTGAAGTATAATACAGGATGTAACTCAGGATCAGTACAGGATAAGTAATGTATGTACACAGTGACTCCACCAGCAGAATAGTGAGTGCAGCTCTGGAGTATAATATATAAGTAATGTAGTGTATGTAGACAGTGAAGTTTCTATATAATGTGAATCTACATTCCGATGATTAGAGGTGAATTAACCCTTTAGATCCTGGAGAGAGCTGTCGGCTGGCTTCAGGCTGGTGCTCCGGGCGCCGGTGTATTGGTATTTTGCTGTACACAGATGGAGGCCTACATAACTCACAGTGAAATCTCCGTAAAAGTAACAGGTTGGCAACTTTTTCATGTGTCTCCAGATTGTTCTGCATTCAGTTTGTTCCATTTAAGAAGTTGCGTTCTCCTATTTATATCAGTGGCATCTGCTGCGGCGCTAGAAGTGCCGCTCGTTGTGCCAAGCGCTCGTCGCAGCACATTGTTCCTGAGGCTCGCAGTTGTAATGTGATGTGCCTGATGGGGTTAAACTGATTAGACAGCGGGGCTTATTAGTAAACAGAGCCTAAATTACCGCCTGCCGGTCCATCAGCATATATATATATGTTTTGTTGTTTGAGTGTCCGGGGACCGCTGGTAGCGAGTCTCTTGTTCTGGCGCCATCACTCGGTTACTTTGCGGCTAGAGAGAGCATCTCTTTCCTTCGAGGAGCCGCTGCGTCGGTGCATTACAGGGACACCCATTAATCTAGTAGGAACTGTGTAATACTGCATTTCTCCTCTAGAGGTGCTGCAGGAAAATCAAACCCTGGCTGGCAGGTTGCTGCTGATTGCTGGGGGTCCGAGCAGCAGAACATCCTTTCGATCAGCTTATTTTTAGAGGACCTTATAACAAACAAGATTGTCCAAAATGGAGAACCCCTTGAGGCATTAGGTGGACGACCCCTTAAAGCCCACCTAATAGGATGACCAATATGGCTTCCATTGTCGCTATAAGGGCATGTCTAGAGGCACATCGGCCATCCTTTATTCGAGAGAGGAAGTGGGGGAGGGACCCCGCTCAGGCACCCTACAAATACTATCAATATACTTAAAGGCATATATACCCTTTAACCCTTCACACTCTGTTCTCGTGGGGGTGGTTGCTGGAATGCACCAGTCATGGATGTTCGGAGAACATGTGTCTGATGTCAAATCTGCTGCAAGATAAATTTCCTTTTTGCTCTCTTCCAGGAAAAAAACTTGGACTGGTTCCCTCGGATGCGCGCCATGTCCCTCGTCAGCAGCGAGGGCGAAAACGAGCAGAATGAAATCAGGAACTTGCAGGATAAACTGGAGTCTACGATGGGACTGGTAAAGCAGCTGTCCGGGCAGCTTGCTGAACTCAAAGAGCAGGTGGGTGCCTGGACCCCCTATGTAGCTTTAAAGGGTAACCTCTGCCAAACTGTGAGGGGGTGACAATTGTTGCATTTAGTAAAGGGATGTGCAATGCAAAACTGATACTCTTATACCTAGTGCAGGTTCTGCGGGGGCGGAGCATGACTTTGTGTGCCATGCTCCACCCACGCAGAGCTTGCACAGGGTATAATGTTTTTGAATTTTCTCACCAAGGCAGCCTGTGCATTAGATAAAGCTGAACTAAAGAGGGGGATGTAGTATTACATGGTGGCCAGATTTTCGCTGGCATCTTGTCCATGATGTCCACATGCCCTAAAACAGGTTGTCTTAGTGACACACCCCCTAAGATTGGTCTCTAAGAAAAGTGACAACCACAGGTCTGATTCAGGAATGTGGCCAGGGTTGTTGTCAGCTCCCTTCCCCCACACACAGAGGTCTTCCAGCTAAAGAGATTCAAGCATCCACAATTAGAATTAGGCTCTGTTCACAGCAGCATCATGGCTTCCATTACAATGCTACCATGACAACTACACTGGTTTATCGACAAATCCTGACAGACCCCTTTAATGGGCCTCGTTTGGGTGGACTGGGAACCTCTTGTCTTCCTGGTTCTGTGACCATTATGTCAGTTCCTGCCCAGGAGGTTCTGCTGACCCTGCAGATTGCACAGACTTGTTTCAGCTCCACTTCGAGGATTCAGGTAAGACCAGATTCGGTCTCATCTGTGCGCTGCCAGGCGGCATTACAGGGTGAAGGCTCTGCCAGGACGCTGAATCTACCCACCCGCTGACCACTGTTGTAGGGCGCACAGACGCTGCTATATATTTGTGAAGCTCTGAAGTCATCCAGCTTCCAGCGCCCACACGGATAATCAAGTGCCGCTCGCTTCGCTGTCTGGAGGAAACTAATTAGTTGTGTAGGGGTCATGCAGTGAGCACAGACCCCGCCAACCACCCAAGGCCAATGCTAAAAACTACCTGAGTGTAATAATAGAGCCAGAGATCACTCACAGCAGAGCAAAACTGAAAATTGGGGCTCCTTCATAGTGCAGTGCCAAGCCAGGTGCCCGTCTACAGGTGAGAGGGCCGCTTCATAGTGCAGTGCCAGGCCAGGTGCCAGTCTACAGGTGAGAGGGCCACTTCATAGTGCAGTGCCAAGCCAGGTGCCCGTCTACAGGTAAGAGGGGTCCCTTCATAGTGTGGTGCCAAGCCAGGTGCCCGTCTACAGGTGAGAGGGCCCCTTCATAGTGCAGTGCCAAGCCAGGTGCCCGTTTACAGGTGAGAGGGGTCCCTTCATAGTGCAGTGCCAAGCCAGGTGCCCATCTACAGGTGAGAGGGCCCCTTCACAGTGCAGTACCAAGCCAGGTGCCCATCTACAGATGAGAGGGGTCCCTTCATAGTGCAGTGCCACACCAGGTGCCCATCTACAGGTGAGAGGGGCCCTTTCCTGGTGCAGTGCCAAACCAGGTGCCCGTCTACGGGTGAGAGGGGTCACTTCATAGTGCAATGCCAAGCCAGGTGCCCATCTACAGGTCAGAGGGGTCCCTTTATAGTCCAGTGCCAAGTCAGATGCCCGTCTACAGGTGAGAGGGACCCCTTCATAGTGCAGTGCCAAGCCAGGTGCCTGTCTACAGGTGAGAGGGGCCCCTTCATAGGGCAGTGCCAAGCCAGGTGCCCGTCTACAGGTGAGAGGGCCACTTCATAGTGCAGTGCCAGGCGCCCGTTTACAGATGAGAGGGGCCCCTTCATAGTGCAGTGCCAATCCAGGTGCCCGTCTACAGGTGGAGGGGCCGCTTCATAGGGCAGTGCCAGGCCAGGTGCCAGTCTACGGATGAGAGGGGTCCCTTCATAGTGCAGTGCCAGGCCAGGTGCCCGTCTACTGGTGACAGGCGCCCCAGTCTTTTGTACCCGTGTGGGTACATGTCCTTATGGATGGCGGGGGCACTTGCTTCGGACCCCCCTTCTATCACCTAAGACTGTCGGACGTGGCAGATCTAAATTGACGGCCTGCATGTATTACTGCATTTCCCCTTCGGCGGCCCTGTATGTACTACTATATTTACCCTGTGGGGGCCAAATATCTATTGGGCCCCTCCGTGTAATATCACATTTTCCCTGAGGGGCCCCTGTATGTACTACTATACTTCCCCTGCACAAGCCACGTATTTGCCCTCCATGGGTTTTGCACGTGATATCCCCCCAGGACCCTGTTGAACTGTTGCATTTTCACTGCCAAATGTCTCCCCTGCGGGGGGCGCTGCGTTCCCTGCTGCATTGTCCCTGGAGGGGCCAAATATATAGCACTTTCTGGATTATCAAACATTGGATTAAAGGAATTGCGCCTGAACGGCTCTGCGTTTATCGGTTTTGCATTATGTTTTTGTCTTCCTCCTTTTCTCCCCTCCAGATGACGGAACAAAGGAAGAACAAGCAGCGTCTGGGATTCCTGGGCTCCAACTCGACTCACGTCAACCACCATCTCTCTCCACATTGATTCTGATGTATCAACATCTCAATTTTTCCTATGTTGTTGCTTTTTTGGGGGCATATATAAGGAGGAGGATGAAGATGCCCAATGGACTGATCAGCTCCACATAGGGTTCTGCGGAGGCGGAGCTGAGAGGACCACCCCTGAGGATCAGAAGGGGTCGTTATATCGCTGCCTGTGCGGCTCCTTTAAGGGATTGTATTATTCTTGCGCTTGTCGGATCATCAACGAGTTCTACTGACAGCAACCCAAGAACTGGATATCTATTAAGCTGCACATCCCGAGGTGTTACTGTGCCTTTAAGGAATGAACAAGGGAAGATCTTATAGACTTATCAGTGCCTTTTGTACAATTTTTGCTTCTGTTTCCTTTGCTGCGATCGTCTGAAGCTCGCCATCTCAAAAATGTTCGCATGGACATCTCGTTACAATACAGGGAGTCACGCCAATGCTGTCTTAAAGGGGTCCTCCCGTTTTATGCAAATTGATGAGCAATAAAAGTTCAACAACTTTTGGGTTTTAATATGTCACGTTTTCCAAGATTTCTGCTTGCTGTCAGTGACTTCTCATCTCAATGGGGCTTCTTCCATGCGTTCACTTGTACCTTCCATTCGAGGTCAAATATGAATTTAAGATGGCTTCCATTCACTGAAAGCAAACATATATCTTGTAAATAATCAGGAATCGATACGTAAATTCTATTAAAGAGTTGCAGAATTTTTCATTTTACTAATCTTCAGGTACATAAAATTGGACTGGCCCTTTAAATTTTTCATGTTTTATGACTTTTAAAGAATAATGTACAAAGAATGTTCTATCTGTGAGGGGACCAATAAAGAGGGCGCATTAGACCTGTGATCATCGATCCGCTCGGAGCCTCACAATGCAGTACCATATGACTTAGAGATGAAGTAATCTCAGTATGATTGGCGTAATAACAGGAGTGACGGGTATCAGTGACAAATATGGATGGCAATGTCTCTGGAGGTTATCGGCACTGGAGATATGGGACGTAAAGTAGTGATATACACTAAAAGTCCCTCTTATTAGAGCCCTCATCCTTTCATGATTGGCGCCCCCTGTACGGTAATTCTCCCCGTGACCTCGGAGTACGGCATAAAATCACGTAACAAGTTTTCTGTGGATCGCTGCTAGACTAGCCGGGGTCTCACTGCCAACCGCGGGGGCGGGGGTTCTCATGTAACGGTGTGAAGAGTATACAGAGAATGGCGCGATCGAGGAGAACATGCAGCGAAAGGGGGATCCTGCGGACGGTAACAACTCCTCACTGAAAGGGGTCGGAGGAGGATGTCAGGAATCGTTCTGACCAACAGGCTGCACAGTCAGCTGACTACAACGCTGGAGCTCCAACTAACGTGTCCGAACGCACAACTCGCCGTTCCTCCGCACAGATGATATTGTAGCGTTCCTATTATGGCGCTTATAAACCCGCCCCATCCGCTGCGATTTTGCTAATCTAATCCAACACAGAACCTACTGACACTATAAGTCTCATTCTGTGGAACTGCGGGGGTTATGTCCGTTATAAGGACACTGCAACGTAACAGCACTATCTATACGTGTGCGTATATATATATACATCCTTCATTGGCACCAACTACGAGTAGCAGCACCGCTCCATTGGAATGCCGCAGCAATAGATCCGCTCTAGCAGTAGTGTTGGCCGATGTCACATGACTGCCAGAAGACGTGGGGCGAAATATCCGCGCAGACCGCTGCTCCCTAGGCGATACGTGGAGAATGGGCGCCATATTTCATCTTCTATTACACCACATTCGGGAAAGTCTTCACACCGCCTCCGTTTTACATCTTGTTATATTGCTTTCTTGTGCAAATTTTTTAAAAATGTGAGTTTCCCCCTCATTCTGCGCTCGGCACCCCATAATGACAAAGTGACAGCAGAACAGGAGAAATCGGAGTAGATTTGTAAGGAGTGAAATACTAACTTTAGCAGCGAACCCCCCTCCCCCGCACTCAGTACTTGGTAGAAGCCCCTCTAGCAGTGATTCCAGCCTCCAGTCTCCCTGGATATGATACCATAAGGTTTACACCCCTGGATATTGGGATTCTCTGCCCTCCGTCAGGTTGGATGGGGCCGTCTGTGGAGATATCTTCAGCTCTCTCCAGAGATGTGGGATTCGGTACAAGTCAGGCTCTTGCTGGACCACTCAAGGACGTTCCCAGAGTTGCCCCTAAGCCCCTCCTGCATGGTCTTGGCTGGGGTCTTAGGGCCATTGTCTTGTTGGAAGATGACCCTTCTGTCTGGTCTGAGGTCCCTTGTGCTCTGGATCAGGTGGTCATTATCTCTGTACATTGTTCCATCCGCTTTCCATCCATTCTCACTGGTCTCCCCTCCCCCAGCATGATGCTCCACCACCAGGCTTCACTGTAAGGATGGTATTGGGCAGGTGATGAGCAGCGCCTGGTTTCCATCCACCCTGACCGGTCTCCCCTTTCCCAGGTCTTTTTGGTAATTCCAGGTGGCTTCCATGTTTCTTACTGAGGAGGCTTCTTTCTGGCCGCTCCACCATAAAGCCCAGATTGGGGGAGGCTGCAGGCATGGTTGACCTGGAAGTTTCTCCCATCTGCACACACAATCTTTGGGGTTCAGCCAGATTGGCTACTGGGTTCTTGGTCTCCTCTCTTAGAAGACCCTTCTCCCCCTTAGTTTGGGGGGTCGGCAGCTCTAGGAAGACTCCTGGTTGTTCTTCCATGCAAGTATTATGGGGGCCGCTGGGCTCTTGTTCTCCTCTCTTACAAGACCCTTCTCCCCTATAGTCTGGTGGGTCGGCGGCTCTAGGAAGAGTCCTAGTTGTTCTTCCATGTAAGTATTATGGGGCCGCTGGGCTCTTGGTCACCTCTCTTACCAAGACCCTACTTCCCCTTAGTTTGGTGGTTCGGTGGCTCTAGGAAGAGTCCTGGTTGTTCTTCCATGTAAGTATTATGGGGGCCGCTGGGCTCTTGTTCTCCTCTCTTACAAGACCCTTCTCCCCCTTAGTTTGGGGTCGGCGGCTCTAGGAAGAGTCCTGGTTGTTCTTCCATGTAAGTATTATGGGGGCCACTGGGCTCTTGTTCTCCTCTCTTACAAGGCCCTTCTCCCCCATAATCTGGTCGGTCGGCGGCTCTAGGAAGAGTCATGGTTGTTCTTCCATGTAAGTATTATGGGGGCCGCTGGGCTCTTGTTCTCCTCTCTTACAAGGCCCTTCTCCCCCATAATCTGGTCGGTCGGCGGCTCTAGGAAGAGTCCTGGTTGTTCTTCCATGTAAGTATTATGGGGGCCACTGGGCTCTTGTTCTCCTCTCTTACAAGGCCCTTCTCCCCCATAATCTGGTCGGTCGGCGGCTCTAGGAAGAGTCATGGTTGTTCTTCCATGTAAGTATTATGGGGGCCGCTGGGCTCTTGTTCTCCTCTCTTACAAGGCCCTTCTCCCCCATAATCTGGTCGGTCGGCGGCTCTAGGAAGAGTCCTGGTTGTTCTTCCATGTAAGTATTATGGGGGCCGCTGGGCTCTTGTTCTCCTCTCTTACTAGGCCCTTCTCCCCCATAATCTGGTCGGTCGGCGGCTCTAGGAAGAGTCATGGTTGTTCTTCCATGTAAGTATTATGGGGGCCGCTGGGCTCTTGTTCTCCTCTCTTACAAGGCCCTTCTCCCCCATAATCTGGTCGGTCGGCGGCTCTAGGAAGAGTCCTGGTTGTTCTTCCATGTAAGTATTATGGGGGCCGCTGGGCTCTTGTTCTCCTCTCTTACAAGACCCTTCTCCCCCTTAGTTTGGGGTCGGCGGCTCTAGGAAGAGTCCTGGTTGTTCTTCCATGTAAGTATTATGGGGGCCGCTGGGCTCTTGTTCTCCTCTCCTACAAGGCCCTTCTCCCCCATAATCTGGTCGGTCGGCGGCTCTAGGAAGAGTCATGGTTGTTCTTCCATGTAAGTATTATGGGGGCCGCTGGCCTCTTGGTCTCCTCTCCTACAAGGCCCATCTCTCCCATAGTCTGGTGGGTCGGCGGCTCTAGGAAGAGTCATGGTTGTTCTTCCATGTAAGTATTATGGGGGCCGCTGGGCTCTTGTTCTCCTCTCCTACAAGGCCCTTCTCCCCCATAGTCTGGTGGTCGGCGGCTCTAGGAAGAGTCCTGGTTGTTCTTCCATGTAAGTATTATGGGGCCCGCTGGGCTCTTGGTCTCCTCTCTTACAAGACCCTTCTCCCCCTTAGTTTGGGGGTCGGCGGCTCTAGGAAGAGTCCTAGTTGTTCTTCCATGTAAGTATTATGGGGGCGCTGGGCTCTTGGTCACCTCTCTTACCAAGACCCTACTAACCCTTAGTTTGGTGGTTCGGTGGCTCTAGGAAGAGTCCTGGTTGTTCTTCCATGTAAGTATTATGGGGGCCGCTGGGCTCTTGTTCTCCTCTCCTACAAGGCCCTTCTCCCCCATAGTCTGGTGGGTCGGCCGCTCTAGGAAGAGTCCAGGTTGTTCTTCCATGTAAGTATTATGGGGGCCGCTGGGCTCTTGTTCTCCTCTCTTACAAGACCCTTCTCTCCTTAGTTTGGGGGGTCGGCAGCTCTAGGAAGAGTCCTGGTTGTTCTTCCATGTAAGTATTATGTGGGCCGCTGGGCTCTTGGTCTCCTCTCTTACAAGGCCCTTCTCCCCCATAGTCTGGTGGGTCGGCGGCTCTAGGAAGAGTCATGGTTGTTCTTCCATGTAAGTATTATGGGGGCCGCTGGGCTCTTGGTCTCCTCTCCTACAAGGCCCATCTCCCCCATAGTCTGGTGGGTCGGCGGCTCTAGGAAGAGTCATGGTTGTTCTTCCATGTAAGTATTATTGGGGCCGCTGGGCTCTTGGTCTCCTCTCTTACAAGACCCTTCTCTTATTTAGTTTGGGTGTTGGTGGCTCTAGGAAGAGTCCTGGTTGTTCCTCCATGTAAGTATTATGGGGGTCGCTTGGCTCTTGCTCACCTCTCTTACAAGACCCTTCTCTCCCTTAGTTTGGGTGTTGGTGGCTCTAGGAAGAGTCCTGGTTGTTCCTCCATGTAAGTATTATGGGGGCCGCTGGGCTCTTGGTCACCTCTCTTACAAGACCCTTCTCCCCTATAGTCTAGGGGGTCGGCGGCTCTAGGAAGAGTCCTGGTTGTTCTTCCATGTAAGTATTATGGTGGGCGCTGGGCTCTTGGTCACCTCTCTTAGAAGACCCTTTTCCTCCTTAGTTTGGTGGTCGGCAGCTCTAGGAAGAGTCCTGGTTGTCCTTCCATGTAAGTATTATGGCAGTCGCTGAGTTCTTGGTCTCCTCTCTTACCAAGACCCTTCTCCACTTTAGTTTGGGGGTTGGAGGCTATAGGAAGAGTCCTGGTGGTTTTTCCATGTAAGTATTATGGGAGCCACTGGGCTCTTGGTCTCCTCTCTTACAAGACCCTTCTCCCCTTAGTCTAGTGGGTCGGCGGCTCTAGGAAGAGTCCTGGTTGTTCCTCCATGTAATTATCATGGGGGCCGCTGGGCTCTTGGGAACTTTCACTGCAGCAGAAATGTTTTTGTAGCTTCTCCAGATCTGTGCCCCCACACAATCCTGTCTCTGAGCTCTGCAGACGGTTCTGTCCTCCTCATGGACCTGTTTTGGTTCTGATCTGCATTGTGAGCGGTGAGCCCTTATATAGACAGGGGGTCTTATGTCCAATCAGCTGAATTTACCGCAGGTGACTCCAATCAGGGTGTAGAAGCATCTCAGAGATGATCCAGAGAAGTGGGAATGTCATGTGTCGTACCGGAGGGTGGGGGTACTTGTGTCACGGCAGAATGGTTGTTTATCATAAAAAAAAAAAATAGGAACAAACATTTCAATGGTTCTGTTGTCACTTCGTCTTTATGGGGTGCAGAGTGCAGAATAATGGGGACACGACCTAACAACATGTACAAAAGTGAGAGGGTCTGAAGCCTTCCCGGACCCCTGTATGCAGTGTATGAATAAAACCGCCCAAAAACAGCAAAGAAGAAAAATGTAAAGAAAAAAAAAAACCAGGAACACAATAAACAAATTCTGGGCACGGAGCGGCAGCGCAGGGCAGGGGCAATAATTGGTGGGGTCTGCGAGGAATAACCCGCCGGCCCCTGCGGACACCTCAGGCAAGCCTTCACTGTGTGACTGTATATGGGTGGGAGGCTGTGGATGGGCGCAGCGTTAACACCTCCTGTGCTGGAATCAGCAGTAACCTCTTCTTTTTCCGTGAGCACGGCGGTTGCGTTCCTCGTCACCCAGCGGTTCGCGCTGCACTGTGTTTATTCCTTGACATAACGGCTCCCTCCTTATAGAAACATTGATCGGCCGCCGTCTAGACATCCTTTAATAAAAGACGCTTTGTCTCATTGCCAAACAAGGGGGCGCTCACAGAGAAGGTGCAAGCGTAACATGTGACTGCGTGGATTAACCCCTTGCAGCACTTAAAGGCGTAGTTAGGTTTTATTGAACTAACCTGCAGCTTCCGGATCTTCTTCATTTTCTCATTTACTTTTTTCCTTTCCCCTTTCAAAGTATCAGAGCCCTATTAGCTCTGCGGTTCCGTCGCGGTATGACGGCTCGTTCTTTATTAGCTCTGCGGTTCTGTCGCGGTATGACGGCTCGTTCTTTATTAGCTCTGCGGTTCCGTCGTGGTATGACGGCTCGTTCTTTATTATCTCTGCGGTTCCGTCGCGGTATGACGGCTCGTTCTTTATTATCTCTGCGGTTCCGTCGCGGTATGACGGCTCGTTCTTTATTAGCTCTGCGGTTCCGTCGCGGTATGACGGCTCGTTCTTTATTATCTGTGCGGTTCCGTCGCGGTATGACGGCTCGTTCTTTATTAGCTCTGCGGTTCCGTCACGGTATGACGGCTCGTTCTTTATTAGCTCTGCGGTTCCGTCGTGGTATGACGGCTCGTTCTTTATTATCTCTGCGGTTCCGTCGCAGTATGACGGCTCGTTCTTTATTATCTCTGCGGTTCGGTCGCGGTATGACGGCTCGTTCTCTATTATCTCTGCGGTTCCGTCGCGGTATGACGGCTCGTTCTCTATTATCTCTGCGGTTCTGTCGCGGTATGACGGCTCGTTCTTTATTATCTCTGCGGTTCCGTCGCAGTATGACGGCTCGTTCTTTATTAGCTCTGCGGTTCCGTCGCGGTATGATGGCTCGTTCTTTATTATCTGTGCGGTTCCGTCGCGGTATGACGGCTCGTTCTTCATTATCTCTGCGGTTCCGTCGCGGTATGACGGCTCGTTCTTCATTATCTCTGCGGTTCCGTTGCGGTATGACGGCTCGTTCTTTAGTATCTCTGCGGTTCCGTCGCGGTATGACGGCTCGTTCTTTATTATCTGTGCCGTTCCGTCGCGGTATGACGGCTCGTTCTTTATTAGCTCTGCGGTTCCGTCGCGGTATGATGGCTCGTTCTTTATTAGCTCTGCGGTTCCGTCGCGGTATGACGGCTTGTTCTTTGTTGTCTGCGCGGTTCCGTCGCGGTATGACGGCTCGTTCTTTATTATCTGTGCGGTTTCGTCGCGGTATGATGGCTCGTTCTCTATTATCTCTGCGGTTCCGTCGCGGTATGATGGCTTGTTCTTTATTATCTCTGCGGTTCCGTCGCGGTATGACGGCTCGTTCTTCATTATCTCTGCGGTTCCGTCGCGGTATGACGGCTCGTTCTTTAGTATCTCTGCGGTTCCGTCGCGGTATGACGGCTCGTTCTTTAGTATCTCTGCGGTTCCGTCGCGGTATGACAGCTCGTTCTTTATTATCTGTGCGGTTCCGTCGCGGTATGACGGCTCGTTCTTTAGTATCTCTGCGGTTCCGTCGCGGTATGACGGCTCGTTCTTTAGTATCTCTGCGGTTCCGTCGCGGTATGACGGCTCGTTCTTCATTATCTCTGCGGTTCCGTCGCGGTATGACGGCTCGTTCTTTAGTATCTCTGCGGTTCCGTCGCGGTATGACGGCTCGTTCTTTATTATCTGTGCGGTTCCGTCGCGGTATGATGGCTCGTTCTTTATTATCTGTGCGGTTCCGTCGCAGTATGATGGCTCGTTCTTTATTATCTGTGCGGTTCCGTCGCGGTATGACTGCTCGTTCTTTAGTATCTCTGCGGTTCCGTCGCGGTATGACGGCTCGTTCTTTAGTATCTCTGCGGTTCCGTCGCGGTATGACGGCTCGTTCTTTATTATCTCTGCGGTTCGGTTGCGGTATGACGGCTCGTTCTTTATTATCTCTGCGGTTCCGTCGCGGTATGACGGCTTGTTCTTTGTTGTCTGCGCGGTTCCGTCGCGGTATGACGGCTCGTTCTTCATTATCTCTGCGGTTCCGTCGCGGTATGACGGCTCGTTCTTTATTATCTGTGCGGTTCCGTCGCGGTATGATGGCTTGTTCTTTATTATCTCTGCGGTTCCGTCGCGGTATGACGGCTCGTTCTTTATTAGCTCTGCGGTTCCGTCGCGGTATGACGGCTCGTTCTTTATTATCTCTGCGGTTCCGTCGCGGTATGACGGCTTGTTCTTCATTATCTCTGCGGTTCCGTCGCGGTATGACGGCTCGTTCTTCATTATCTCTGCGGTTCCGTTGCGGTATGACGGCTCGTTCTTTAGTATCTCTGCGGTTCCGTCGCGGTATGACGGCTCGTTCTTTATTATCTGTGCCGTTCCGTCGCGGTATGACGGCTCGTTCTTTATTAGCTCTGCGGTTCCGTCGCGGTATGATGGCTCGTTCTTTATTAGCTCTGCGGTTCCGTCGCGGTATGACGGCTTGTTCTTTGTTGTCTGCGCGGTTCCGTCGCGGTATGACGGCTCGTTCTTTATTATCTGTGCGGTTTCGTCGCGGTATGATGGCTCGTTCTCTATTATCTCTGCGGTTCCGTCGCGGTATGATGGCTTGTTCTTTATTATCTCTGCGGTTCCGTCGCGGTATGACGGCTCGTTCTTCATTATCTCTGCGGTTCCGTCGCGGTATGACGGCTCGTTCTTTAGTATCTCTGCGGTTCCGTCGCGGTATGACGGCTCGTTCTTTAGTATCTCTGCGGTTCCGTCGCGGTATGACAGCTCGTTCTTTATTATCTGTGCGGTTCCGTCGCGGTATGACGGCTCGTTCTTTAGTATCTCTGCGGTTCCGTCGCGGTATGACGGCTCGTTCTTTAGTATCTCTGCGGTTCCGTCGCGGTATGACGGCTCGTTCTTCATTATCTCTGCGGTTCCGTCGCGGTATGACGGCTCGTTCTTTAGTATCTCTGCGGTTCCGTCGCGGTATGACGGCTCGTTCTTTATTATCTGTGCGGTTCCGTCGCGGTATGATGGCTCGTTCTTTATTATCTGTGCGGTTCCGTCGCAGTATGATGGCTCGTTCTTTATTATCTGTGCGGTTCCGTCGCGGTATGACTGCTCGTTCTTTAGTATCTCTGCGGTTCCGTCGCGGTATGACGGCTCGTTCTTTAGTATCTCTGCGGTTCCGTCGCGGTATGACGGCTCGTTCTTTATTATCTCTGCGGTTCGGTTGCGGTATGACGGCTCGTTCTTTATTATCTCTGCGGTTCCGTCGCGGTATGACGGCTTGTTCTTTGTTGTCTGCGCGGTTCCGTCGCGGTATGACGGCTCGTTCTTCATTATCTCTGCGGTTCCGTCGCGGTATGACGGCTCGTTCTTTATTATCTGTGCGGTTCCGTCGCGGTATGATGGCTTGTTCTTTATTATCTCTGCGGTTCCGTCGCGGTATGACGGCTCGTTCTTTATTAGCTCTGCGGTTCCGTCGCGGTATGACGGCTCGTTCTTTATTATCTCTGCGGTTCCGTCGCGGTATGACGGCTTGTTCTTCATTATCTCTGCGGTTCCGTCGCGGTATGACGGCTCGTTCTTTATTATCTCTGCGGTTCCGTCGCGGTATGACGGCTTGTTCTTCATTATCTCTGCGGTTCCGTCGCGGTATGACGGCTCGTTCTTCATTATCTCTGCGGTTCCGTCGCGGTATGGCGGCTCGTTCTTTATTAACTGTGCGGTTCCGTCGCGGTATGACGGCTCGTTCTTTATTAGCTCTGCGGTTCCGTCGCGGTATGACGGCTCGTTCTTTATTATCTCTGCGGTTCCGTCGCGGTATGACGGCTTGTTCTTTATTATCTCTGCGGTACCGTCGCGGTATGACGGCTCGTTTTTTATTATCTGTGCGGTTCTGTCGCGGAATGACGGCTCGTTCTTCATTATCTCTGCGGTTCCGTCGCGGTATGACGGCTCGTTCTTTATTATCTCTGCGGTTCCGTTGCGGTATGACGGCTCGTTCTTCATTATCTCTGCGGTTCCGTCGCGGTATGACGGCTCGTTCTTTAGTATCTCTGCGGTTCCGTCGCGGTATGACGGCTCGTTCTTCATTATCTCTGCGGTTCCGTCGCGGTATGACGGCTCGTTTTTTATTATCTGTGCGGTTCCGTCGCGGTATGATGGCTCGTTCTTTATTATCTGTGCGGTTCCGTCGCGGTATGACGGCTCGTTCTTTATTAGCTCTGCGGTTCCGTCGCGGTATGGCGGCTCGTTCTTTATTATCTCTGCGGTTCGGTTGCGGTATGACGGCTCGTTCTTTATTATCTCTGCGGTTCCGTCGCGGTATGACGGCTCGTTCTTTATTAGCTCTGCGGTTCCGTCGCGGTATGGCGGCTTGTTCTTTATTAGCTCTGCGGTTCCGTCGCGGTATGACGGCTCGTTCTTGATTATCTGTGCGGTTCCGTCGCGGTATGATGGCTCGTTCTTTATTAGCTCTGCGGTTTCGTCGCGGTATGACGGCTCGTTCTTTAGTATCTCTGCGGTTCCGTCGCGGTATGACGGCTCGTTCTTTAGTATCTCTGCGGTTCCGTCGCGGTATGACGGCTCGTTCTTTATTATCTGTGCGGTTCCGTCGCGGTATGACGGCTCGTTCCTTATTAGCTCTGCGGTTCTGTCGCGGTATGACGGCTCGTTCTTTATTATCTGTGCGGTTCCGTCGCGGTATGACGGCTCGTTCTTTATTATCTGTGCGGTTCCGTCGCAGTACGACGGCTCGTTCTTTATTAGCTCTGCGGTTCTGTCGCGGTATGACGGCTCGTTCTTTATTATCTGTGCGGTTCCGTCGCGGTATGATGGCTCGTTCTTTATTATCTGTGCGGTTCCGTCGCGGTATGACTGCTCGTTCTTTAGTATCTCTGCGGTTCCGTTGCGGTATGACGGCTCGTTCTTTATTATCTCTGCGGTTCCGTCGCGGTATGACGGCTTGTTCTTTAGTATCTCTGCGGTTCCGTCGCGGTATGACGGCTCGTTCTTCATTATCTCTGCGGTTCCGTCGCGGTATGACGGCTCGTTCTTTAGTATCTCTGCGGTTCCGTCGCGGTATGACGGCTCGGTCTTTAGTATCTCTGCGGTTCCGTCACGGTATGACGGCTCGTTCTTTATTAGCTCTGCGGTTCCGTCGCGGTATGACGGCTCGTTCTTTATTATCTGTGCGGTTCCGTCGCGGTATGATGGCTTGTTCTTTATTATCTCTGCGGTTCCGTCGCGGTATGATGGCTCGTTCTTCATTATCTCTGCGGTTCCGTCGCGGTATGACGGCTCGTTCTTTAGTATCTCTGCGGTTCTGTCGCGGTATGACGGCTCGTTCTTTAGTATCTCTGCGGTTCCGTCGCGGTATGACGGCTTGTTCTTTAGTATCTCTGCGGTTCCGTCGCGGTATGACGGCTCGTTCTTCATTATCTCTGCGGTTCCGTCGCGGTATGACGGCTCGTTCTTTAGTATCTCTGCGGTTCCGTCGCGGTATGACGGCTCGGTCTTTAGTATCTCTGCGGTTCCGTCACGGTATGACGGCTCGTTCTTTATTATCTGTGCAGTTCCGTCGCGGTATGACGGCTCGTTCTTTATTAGCTCTGCGGTTCCGTCGCGGTATGACGGCTCGTTCTTTATTATCTCTGCGGTTCCGTCGCGGTATGACGGCTCGTTCTTTATTAGCTCTGCGGTTCCGTCGCGGTATGACGGCTCGTTCTTTATTATCTGTGCGGTTCCGTCGCGGTATGACGGCTCGTTCTTTATTATCTCTGCGGTTCCGTCGCGGTATGACGGCTCGTTCTTTATTATCTGTGCGGTTCCGTCGCGGTATGACGGCTCGTTCTTTAGTATCTCTGCGGTTCCGTCGCGGTATGATGGCTCGTTCTTTATTATCTCTGCGGTTCTTTCGCGGTATGACGGCTCGTTCTTTAGTATCTCTGCGGTTCCGTCGCGGTATGACGGCTCGTTCTTTAGTATCTCTGCGGTTCCGTCGCTGTATGACGGCTCGTTCTTTAGTATCTCTGCGGTTCCGTCGCGGTATGACGGCTCGTTCTTTAGTATCTCTGCGGTTCCGTCGCGGTATGACGGCTCGTTCTTTAGTATCTCTGCGGTTCCGTCGCTGTATGACGGCTCGTTCTTTATTATCTCTGAGGTTCCGTCGTGGTATGACGGCTCGTTCTTTAGTATCTCTGCGGTTCCGTCGCTGTATGATGGCTCGTTCTTTAGTATCTCTGCGGTTCCGTCGCGGTATGACGGCTTGTTTTTTGCGGGACAGTGTGTATTTTCCAGCGGTAACGCCTGTATAATGCCGCCTTCTCTGTATTCTGCAGGTCGATGTGATTTCAGTGATACCAAAATTCTCTAGTTTTTATTAAAGGGGTTGTCCCGCGGCAGCAAGTGGGGGTAAGCACTTCTGTATGGCCATAATAATGCACTTTGTAATGTACATTGTGTATTAAATATTGGCCATACAGAAGTTATTCACTTACCCCTCCGGTGCTGGCGTCCCCGTCTCCATGGCGCCGACCAAAGCCTTCTTGTGCCTGGATTAGACGCGCTTGCGCTGTCTGCCCTCTTCTGTCTCGCTCCGGCGAGCTCGCGCCGCACAGGTCTTCTGCGCATGCGGGACGGAAGAAGCAGACAGCGCAAGTGCGTCTAATCCAGGCAGAAGAAGGCTTTGGTCGGCGCCATGGAGACGGGGACGCCAGCAACGGAGCAGGTAAGTGTATAACTTCTGTATGGCCAATATTTAATACACAATGTACATTACAAAGTGCATTATTATGGCCATACAGAAGTGTATAGACCCACTTGCTGCCGCGGGACAACCCCTTTAACTTAGTACAATGATTTTTTTTTTTTTTATTTACCATTTTTTGACCCCATCACTGTTTTATGTTTTTGTCTATCGGGTTGTGTGTGTTTTTTTGAGTGGCGATGGTAGATTTAATGCCATTTTGGGATATATACAACGCCAGCGGACATGACCAACTACTTCTTCCTTCATTCTGGGACCTGCATTTATCACTGAAAATTCAATACTGGCCTCTGATTGGTTTTTATATCGCCTCTTTTTTGTGCCTCATCCCTCCATCTTGCCTCCCCGTTGCCCTTAGCAACCAGCCTGTTCCCCCCCCCCCCCTCAGTGCAGTTCAGAAAACAAAAGCTAAATTGTGATTGGTTGGTAATCGAGTCGTATTCTTGTGTCAGAAAGAAATACCGTCCAACGTAAACGAGGGTGTGGTTAGGGGTGTGGCTTATCACAACGCATATTTTTAACTATTCTAGTGGCCCTAACTAGTAGTTATGCCTAACCTTTGTAGCCCCAGTAGTAATAGTGACCCCCATAAGCCTCAGCGCAGACTCTAGAGGGAGGAGTCTAGGGTTCTCTGTGCATTCAGCGGGCGGCGCCGGGACAAGTCCTCAGTTACGTGAAAGCGCTGTTTTCTGCCCGGCCGGCGCTGCTCCATGCAGGCAATTGTTTTTTAGCTCTAATAGATAAAAATGAAATAGCAGCACCGCTTTCAGGAGAGATTACCGGCCAGGTCACAACCCTAATTGGTAATAAGAGCAACACGTCCCCTTAATAGCCAATCAGATTGCAGCTTTTCCAAATCCAAAATAATGAGACTTATGGAGAAAGTAATGAGCTTCATGAGCTGCTGCTATATGGTGCGGCGCTCCGTCAACGGCCGGCTTGTCTCTTGTTTAAAGGGATTTTCCACCCGGAATGTAAATAACATAAAAATATTAGTAAACTAGCTTACCCCTCACGCGTTGCTACGAAGACAGACAGACATACATACATACATTCGTTTTTATATATCTAGATAACAACCAATCACAGCGCAGCTTTCATGTTACCTCAGCGGTAAGAGAAATAACAACCAATCACAGAGCAGCTTTCATTTAACCTCAGTATAATATATAACAACCAATCACAGCACAGCTTTCATGTTACCTCAGTATAATATATAACAACCAATCACAGTGCAGCTTTCATGTTACCTCAGCAGTATAATATATAACAACCAATCACAGCGCAGCTTTCATGTTACCTCAGTATAATATATAACAACCAATCACAGCGCAGCTTTCATTTAACCTCAGTATAATATATAACAACCAATCACAGCACAGCTTTCATGTTACCTCAGTATAATATATAACAACCAATCACAGTGCAGCTTTCATGTTACCTCAGCGGTATAATATATAACAACCAATCACAGCACAGCTTTCATGTTACCTCAGTATAATATATAACAACCAATCACAGCACAGCTTTCATGTTACCTCAGTATAATATATAACAACCAATCACAGTGCAGCTTTCATGTTTCCTCAGTATAATATATAACAACCAATCACAGCACAGCTTTCATGTTACCTCAGCAGTATAATATATAACAACCAATCACAGCGCAGCTTTCATGTTACCTCAGTATAATATATAACAACCAATCACAGTGCAGCTTTCATGTTACCTCAGCGGTATAATATATAACAACCAATCACAGCACAGCTTTCATGTTACCTCAGTATAATATATAACAACCAATCACAGCACAGCTTTCATGTTACCTCAGCAGTATAATATATAACAACCAATCACAGTGCAGCATTCATTTTAACTCAGCGGTATAATATATAACAACCAATCACAGCACAGCTTTCATGTTACCTCACTATAATATATAACAACCAATCACAGTGCAGCTTTCATGTTTCCTCAGTATAATATATAACAACCAATCACAGTGCAGCTTTCATGTTTCCTCAGTATAATATATAACAACCAATCACAGTGCAGCTTTCATGTTACCTCAGTATAATATATAACAACCAATCACAGCGCAGCTTTCATGTTACCTCAGTATAATATATAACAACCAATCACAGCACAGCTTTCATGTTACCTCAGTATAATATATAACAACCAATCACAGTGCAGCTTTCATGTTTCCTCAGTATAATATATAACAACCAATCACAGCGCAGCTTTCATGTTACCTCAGCGGTATCATATATAACAACCAATCACAGCACAGCTTTCATGTTACCTCAGCGGTATAATATATAACAACCAATCACAGCACAGCTTTCATGTTACCTCAGCGGTATCATATATAACAACCAATCACAGCACAGCTTTCATGTTACCTCAGCAGTATAATATATAACAACCAATCACAGCACAGCTTTCATGTTACCTCAGCGGTATCATATATAACAACCAATCACAGCGCAGCTCACATGTTACCTCAGTATAATATATAACAACCAATCACAGCGCAACTTTCATGTTACCTCAGTATAATATATAACAACCAATCACAGCGCAGCTTTCATGTTACCTCAGTATAATATATAACAACCAATCACAGCGTAGCTTTCATGTTACCTCAGCGGTATCATATATAACAACCAATCACAGCGCAACTTTCATGTTACCTCAGTATAATATATAACAACCAATCACAGTGCAGCTTTCATGTTACCTCAGCGGTATCATATATAACAACCAATCACAGCGCAGCTCACATGTTACCTCAGTATAATATATAACAACCAATCACAGCGCAACTTTCATGTTACCTCAGTATAATATATAACAACCAATCACAGCGCAGCTTTCATGTTACCTCAGCAGTATAATATATAACAACCAATCACAGCACAGCTTTCATGTTACCTCAGTATAATATATAACAACCAATCACAGCACAGCTTTCATGTTACCTCAGTATAATATATAATAACCAATCACAGAGCAGCTTTCATGTTACCTCAGCAGTATAATATATAACAACCAATCACAGCGCAGCTTTCATGTTACCCCAGTATAATATATAACAACCAATCACAGCACAGCTTTCATGTTACCTCAGTATAATATATAACAACCAATCACAGCACAGCTTTTATTTTACCTCAGCATTCTCAATATCCAGCAATTGTCTTGTGATACGTTCGGCGGATGCATCATCTTGTAGTTGAACACGCCTCCCGTTGCTTGTAATGCCTTTTGCTTTTGTGCTTGAGATGGAAATCAAACGATCTTTGTCTGGGGGGCATAACTGTCGACGACGCTCGCAGGATAGTTGTACTATGCCAGTAATCTTCCCAGGAGTGTACTCAACAACTTCCCAAAGTGTCATGGCGATCGGATGAATGGTGTAGTAGCGCATAAAGGACAAACAGACATTCATTTATATATATATACACATGACATCAGGAAGTGAGAGAATTACATTCCGTACGTAAAATTTGGATGCTAATTCTTTTGCGATTAGAATTGAATAATCGAGTTTGTTCCCATTAGCTTTTCCTATTTATGACATAATCAATGCTCGAGCCAAATTACATGTTTCTACAACATCGGGAAGTGAGAGAATTAGTGGCAGTGATGGAAATCAAACGATCTACGTGGGGGTCGTAACTGTCGACGACGCGCGCACGCGCGCCATTTATCGTAGGATAGTTGTACTATGCCTATAATCTTCCCAGGAGTGTACTCAGCAACTTCCCAAAGTGTCATGGCGATCGGATGAATGGTGTAGTAGCGCATAAAGGACAAACAGACACGCATACAGACATACATTCAATTTTGTATATATAGATTGGCTAGAGTTCAGCAGTCGCGTTCCTTCTGGTGGCCGAGAGTCGGCGTTCTGTTCAACCGCGGCGGAGAACGGAAAGTAGAGCGGGGGCGGTTGTGACTAAGATAATCCTGCCATATCTAGCGCACGTCATATGTACACACCGTGCTGATACTGCTGCCTCGGGGCTCCTTCACACCGCTGATCGCAACATCGCCGCCAGAAAATCGCTGCAAAATTGCAACTTTCTTCTCGTGGTTTTTGAGCCTCAGCGCTGCTTTCTCTCACAAACATGGCTGCCGCTGCAGTTTTTGGCGTGAGAGTCAGTAGGACTTTAGAATGTTACCCTGCGAGCTCCTACCTTGCGCTGCGATAAAATGGAGGTTTCAGAGGGAAACATGGGAGATGAGCAAAACGCAGAAAATCGGTCAGGCTGCAATTTTTTTTCTCGCAACATCGCATGAGTGAAAACATTGCAAATATGAAGGAAGCCATTGAAGAGCGTGGATCCCATAAGGGCGCCCACCCACTGGCGATTTTTTTTCCTGCGATGTTTTGCGTTTTTTCTCAAGAGCAATTAGTATAGAATGTGTTCTTGTCTATCTGGGGTTTTTTTTTCCGTTTCGTGCGGTTTTTTCACATAGGAACTGTCAGTTGCATATGTGTCCTTATTTTTCTCTTAATGCACCCATGATTGTCAATGGAGGGCTGCAAAAAACGGCGCAATAACAGGCCGCGAAAAACACGCGAAAACGCCGCGTTTTTCACGCGCGAAAATCGGCAACGCAAGTGGGTAGGCGCCCTTATACTGCATCTTCACTCATGTCGCAAAATCGTGCAATTTTATTGCCAGTGTAAGGGCAGCCTTGGCGGGTCTCACACAAACGGATTTTAATTGCAGATTCCGCGATCGCCGCCCGCTCACAAGATCCACGGTAAACGGGCTTCGAAAGGCACATATTTTCGCCTTTTCCTTCACATTTGTGGATACAAATTGCGAGTTCCGCAGGCTTAAAGAACACAGAATGCTCTGTTTTAGCGAAGTCCACGGATGCGAGGGTTCCGTCGCCGATACACAATTAACATTCATAGCAAAGTAGAAAAGCCGGAATGCCGGCTGGAGAGGAGCGACAGATCGTTCTTCCGCACAGTCGATGCGGTGTGCATATGCGTACATCCATGCGGGAAAACCGCTGCCATTCGCAATCTTCTGCGATCGTTTATATTTACTTTCCTCGAATGATTGCAGCTCTTCTGCTGCAGAAATCCGAATCCAACCCGTTGGTGTGAGCCCGACCTTCTGTAGCCCCAATAATATCACCCTGACGCCCTGATAATACTGCCTGTACTGCCCACATAATGTCACCATGTAGTGCAATGATCAGCCTGACCATACTGCTATGTACAGTCCATGTACTACAGCCTTATAGTGCCACGATTTATACAAAACATATACCGCCATATACACCCCACATGATATCACCATGTACTGCCACGTTCATTCTGCCTTCTACAGTCCACATATTGCTATATAATACTACCTCATAAGCCCAGACACTTTTACTATGTACCGCTATCTTAATACTACCATATAAAGCCCACATAATGACACCATACATGCAATGATAGTACATAATAGCACCATGATAATACTGCCATACGTGGACCATTTAATTCAGCCTTCTAGTGCCACAATTATACCGTTATATACCGCCCACATATCACTGTACATAAAACTGCCATATGCATCCCATATAATTACACACTATAGTGCAAAGACAATCCGGCACATAAAATATCACCAAGCTCCTACTGCCATATACAAGCCACATAATATTACCACATAGTGCCCAGATGATGTGCCATATCCAAATAACATCCCATTCCCATCCTTGGAGGTCTTCTTAGGAAATGGGATTCCTGGGGATGGCTTGGCTACGTGATATTGTGAGATGTAATCTCATTTATACATTCGTGCGTCTCAAGAATGGCGCACGTGTGAAGCAGGTTGTGTGGGTCGTACTGGCTCCCTCAAGTGCTCACAACTAAGTGGCATTATAAATAAACGCCCCGTGTAGGGAGGGAACCTTCATGCAGAATCCAGTACTGATGTGGAGCTTTCCCAGGTAGTGATTCGTGTCCGTCCTGTCCTGAGGCGCGGTGGACCGCCCGGCGGGGAAAACCATTTCCCCATTCTTCTGAATGTTGGAATGTTAAATATGTATGAAAAAGACTGAGAAAACCCCTTTTAATTATCACCTACACAAAGCAGTAACCCTGCTACCTGGTGATAGGCTGGCGCCAGGTATTCAGGGCACGCATGGAGAACATCAAGTATAAGCCGGTGGATGACTCACACCTGCTGCAATGAAAAGGTAAGAACTCCGGACTACTCAGATGTTACTGACGCCTGAGTCACAAATGCATTTCATGTGGATAATTAGTCCTGTCCTGAGGGTGGAGGCACAGCAGACCTCGGACCTGAGGGTGGAGGCATAGCAGACCTCGGACCTGAGGGTGGAGGCACAGCAGACCTCGGACCTGAGGGTGGAGGCACAGCAGACCTCGGACCTGAGGGTGGAGGCACAGCAGACCTCGGACCTGAGGGTGAAGGCACAGCAGACCGCGGACCTGAGGGTGGAGGCATAGCAGACCGCGGACCTGAGGGTGGAGGCACAGCAGACCGCGGACCTGAGGGTGGAGGCACAGCAGACCGCGGACCTGAGGGTGGAGGCACAGCAGACCGCGGATCTCATAATGTCACTCGCACCGGGGTGGACCTACCGCACAATCCGTAACACATGTGCTGCTGTTTCTATGCAGAAGGCAGCCATGGTGTTCTAATCCTGGACAATCCCTTTAATGCCCTGTCAGTGACCAATGGCTGCCCATGGCAGCTCTATTATTTGGGCAGCACTGATGTATGGCAGTAATGAGGATGCCCGCTTGTACTGGCAGGGAGGAGCATCAGCCCCGGAGCATGACCTATCTGTAGCAGGGACTGTAGAAGCATGGCAGCCAGTTTCCCCCATTTGCCCGTCATGTAGAATCATTACATCTCAGCTTCTAATATTTTCTAATTATGACCGGACTACAAGGAGCAGAAAGCGCTGAGATCGCCGACTGACCACACGGAACCCATCACTGGACATGATCTGTGCTGCCTACTT